>NW_008590088.1:0-6216 GCF_000691845.1 Merops nubicus
TGATCACAGCCTGGCGTCAGGAGGCTTGGCCGGGGTGCGGTGAGAGCCCAGCCGCCTCATCACGGGGCAACAAATGCAAAAGAGGGATTCTGAGACACACAAAGGATGTTTAACATAAAAAGTAACAGGTTTGGGGTTACTGTCACACCCAGAGGGGCTGCGGCACGAAGTGACATCCAGCTGGGGCTGTGTGGCAGCCTGGCACCCACACTGGGGGCCCCACCATGCCCCCAGACCCCAGCACCCCTCCTCGGGCTCTGCCACCTGACCTGCCAGCTGCAATGAGCCACAACAAGCAAAAAGTCTCCTCAGGAGCTCAGAGCCAGGGTGTGAAGCAGGTAACACCAAAAACTGCAATATCATCCACAGGAGCATGCAAATTGCACCAGTCTGCCCTTCTGCTTTTATTACAGCAGCAAGCAAAACTAAAGTATTTGGGAAACAGCAAAGTTTGGGATAGGCTGAATTTTATTTTGCCCCAAGTATCAGCCAAATTTGATACAAATTTCCACCCTTTATTTGTAGTCTTTCAGTGAAATAATTGTGAGTTTCTAGTCAGACATTCCAGCTAACATCCTCCTCTCTTCAGCCCACTAGTCAAATAGTAAACTAATAATAAGCTGGTGTATATACATTTGGTTACTTACAGGAAGCATATTCTAAACAGCACAAATACATAAAATAGCACATTGCTGGTAGCCAGTAAAGACCCCGTTTGCCCAAAAGCCTGCATTTATAGAGAAAACACATTCCCAAGCCTTTCCTGTTGCTGCAGTGTTGCAGTAGGGACAACAATGAAATCCCAACAGCACCTCGTTCACAAAAGGCATGACACAAGCAGTTCCTGGAACTCTAACAGGGACTCAGTGCAGCTGAAGCAAATAAACGTGGCCGTTACATAATAATAAACTAGTGGTGACTTTCCTAATTTAGTGATAGCGTTGTGCTATGTGCAGTAAGGAGATTAAAAGAGGTGGAATATCTGCTGATCCTAAGCAAAGTATTGCATATACTGTGGATTCATTGATACCTATAGGAGAGCTATATAAGTCAGATCAGCTCGGGTGTGATTAACTTTTCACTTATATCAAAAGGAAATTTCTGTCTGAAGAATTTCATCCATGAATTTTCCACAGAACTGCTTCACTACCAGCTTGTCTGTATTGTATTTTAAATTTAGAAAGCTCCCAGCACTGTTCCTGCAATTTCAGCTTCCCCTCAGCATTTTCTCAGGAGCATTTTCTCAGGAGATCTCCTCAGGAGACTTTGGGTTGCATAGCACTCCCATTTTTCCACTTGAGGAATTTGGAAAGAAATGTTTGGGTAAACGCACAGTTTGCCATGCACCATGAGTAGCACCCTGGGATACACTGCGTGGTGGCTTCAGTCCACATGGCTCAGTTCTCCAGCACACGAGGGTGCACTGCTGCCCTTGCTCTGCACAACCCTGCACGTGCACAGACACCGCCTGCTGAGCACGGCTGAGAAGCAGCATTCCAGGAAGAGGCACTTGCTGAAAATGCAGAAACTACCAGCAAGCCAAGTTCTTCTCAATTTTTTCACTTCCTGGGTCAATGGAGCTCCATTATATCCCCAGGCCTTATTTATCAGTCTTCAAAACCGTTACTCCAGGCTGCCTGTCACTTCCACTAAATGACCAGCACATCAGAAATACCAGCAGGCAGCAGGTACAGGATGCTGCCAAACGCACACACTCACACGATGTCTAAACAAAAAACCCAGGCCCATAAGGTGAAATTCTAACCATGATGCTGTCATTCTTATATTCTTTATCTGAGATTTAGCAGGTGTGCAGTCCTCTGTTTGTTATTTTTAACAGGTGGAAAATGTCATCTTGTCATGAGAGATTGGATGTAAAACACTCTAATGGTCTATTGCAGTGGTTTATATATCTCAACGTTCATCACCTGACAATGAGATAGAATAGCTTTTTCTATTCTCTGAGCCATAATTTAGTTTGTCAGTTACTAGCAAATATATTTCAGTGTTGCACCCTGCAAATGTGTAAATGTATCAAATGCATTGTATTGTTAATAATATGGTTGTAAGTCATTCCTGGCAATTAAGCTAGCATTACAATTAAATCTCTTCTGACCATAATGATGTTCCTGTTATGCCATTTTATTACTGCACAGTGAAAAGTACAAATAAATTTATACCCTATGAGAAAATGTAATGAGGTATACTCAATATGTTTTAAGTGCTTTGAAACACTGTGCTTTAGAAATATAAACTGGCATAAAAATGTGATACAAAGATTTTACACCAAAAAAAATTTTCTTCTTTTTCTCTCTTTATATTTCTCAACCAATATGCCCACTGATTTCCAGTTATGTTCTAGTACTAGACATTTTATCTAACAGATATTTTGAGCATTGGCAGGAAATTTTTAGCTGTCATTTCCCAGTTGAAAGAATCAATGAAATAATAGTAGTATCAGAACAGCATATCTGAATTCACACCCTTGGCTAGCAATACTGCTTTGCAAGTATTATTTAACATTCTGTTGGGTTTTGTCTTCATAATCTACTTTCTTTTTTAAATATAGTTATGTTGCCTATGCTAGCAAAAAGCAGGAAATAAGTAAAAAACTTAGCCAACAATATTTTGGGACTAAAACTCCTTTGCAAGAGATAGAATAATGAAAACTATTTATTTCACTGGACCTAATACCAATCTTTCTTTTCAGTGGTTCTGGTACTAGAGATGTAGAAATTTCTGGCTAAATCCCATTTGAGGGGATGTAAATCTTTTTTGGTTTTAGGTTTAGGGTTGGTTTTTGTTTTTGTTTTGTTTTGTTTTTTTTCTTCTTTTTTTTTGTAGAGGAGTTCTAGTGCACTTTAACCCCATGTTCTGGAAAGATGAATTCAAACCAAAATAAACAGAGACAAGGAATGCCAGAATGATGGAGGAGCTGTTGTAGAAAATAAAACCTTCGGCATGCTTAGTCTTAGCAAACCAAAGGCTAAGAGTGTTATTTATAGAGGGCAGTCGTATCCCACTGGAGAAGTGAAACCAAAGCCTCCAAATACTATACTTTAAAGGTGGAGCTGCAGTCAGTTATGAAAAGAGCTAAGATGCTGTGGCTGCTAGTTATTGCCAGCAAATACATTTATTGCCCCACAAGGCCTGTTGTAGTTCAGTGTTTGTCCCTTGCCATGAGAGTGGAGAGCTGAGTGATGAAGTGGTCATGCTGGGTAACGGTGGGGACTGAGCCAGAGTGCAGTTTCAAGGTGTGCTACCTCTGCAGGACAAAAAACAGATAATATCTTACCACTCAGGTGTAAGTTTCAAACAGAACATTCTTTTTTTTCCTAAACTGCATTAATTACCCAGTCTTGCCTTGCAGGAAACATTAGTTAGTCATTAAAGCACAGTGGTAGGAATCATAAGGTTGGATTCTCTCTTCACTCTTTCAAAGCTTTTCTCTGTTGTTTTTTTTTCTTTCCCCTAATCTTCATCTGCACTACAGCAGTGTTTTGCTGCCTCTCACAAGGGAACACAACTGACAGATTATTGAAATCACTTTCTGAAAATTCTCCAGGCACATATCTGTGTCTGTAGGTGTCTAAATGCCTTTCAAATCTGGCCTTAAAGTCCTCCAGGTTGGTAAAGCATGGCTAGAGATGTGCTACAGAGGTGCAAAGTATTATCTCAATTATTAGGTGTACATGTTTCCTTGGATACAAGTAAAGCTAAATCATGGGGTTTTTTTGCTATATGCTAATAGGCTTTTGCAAATTAATTAAGGAAGGAATTGGGAATACTAAGAGAATTACTTGAATGATGCCTGGAAAATTACTAGTTTCTTTAATTCCATTTGCTTGAAAAATGGAAAGTAGGTAAAAAACATCAGGTTGCATGTCTAAGTCTTTATACTGTACAAAAACAAAAGTAGGAAAAAAAAGCCTTTTTTGTTGTACAGAAACAAGACTCACCAGAGAGCTTTTCAGCATTCCATGTTATTCCTGTTGCTAAGGAAACTTTCCTTCATCTGTGCTCAGTAAGTCATTCTCAATCATTCCTCCACAGAAGGACAGCATTACACATCAATGTCAGAAAAATCAGCTGACAATTAACTGGAAAACTAGTAACTGCAAAGTTTTAACAGGAGAGTTACCAATTTCTTTTATAAAACTCAGGTTGATCTGTACTAGGGAAGAGCCTGAAGGAACTACAGCAACCCTGGATGATCACTCACATCCCAACAGAATTTCCCTCATGAGACAAAATATAAACAAACAAGAATAAAACTAGTTGTTTGGCTTGGATTTTGTTGGCATTGTTCCATTAGCTTACATCCCATACGCTCTCAACTGTACTTTCTAAAAGACAAAGCAAAATTCTCCCTCTGAAAAAGACGTATGTGTCCTTTACTATCATCTCTACTTAAGACACTGTAAAGAGAGCAGAAAATAAAGAAATCATCAAAATCTCTGTACTTTGGACTTTCACTATCTCTGTTGCATGTGTTCATTTTCAATCCATTATACGCCCCACCGTGGCTTTCAATGCCATTACTCACAAAACAAGGTACCACTTATCATGAGAAAGAGCACAGAGTTGTCTCTTACAGAAATAATAGGCAAGAGTGTGCTATCTAATTTATGCTGCAAGATCTCTTATTCTTTTCCAGCAAAGGCTTACCTGCTTTCACTATGTAAGTCTTGAAATGCAAGCTAGCACCTAGCTTTATTATGCCCTTTAATATACACGATATATTCTTAAAACCTTACATTTCTTGGGGACTTTGGAATCATCATTTTGCCATTTTTTCACGAGATAGTGAGGAAGGGGGTCTGCCACTACAGCAGAGCCCAGAACTGTCCAGCTGACCTCCTTTATCCAGCAGCGTTTCTCCACAGATATGTCAAGAAAAAGTGCAAGAACTGGGGCTCATACAGCATGACCCTGCTCTGACATACTTTCCAGAGAAGGCAGCTTCTGGCAAGCACTGGTTAGAGAGGATTAACCCCATTGCTTTACGCTCTCCATTTTCTCTAATAATCATTAATGACCTTAGGCTCTATGCTTTTGCCTAATTTCTTTTTAAAGCCATTTTCACTTTTGCCTGGTGTTAAAATACGCGTGTTAGTGGTCCCAGTAGCGTTGCTCTTATAGAAAATGTGATACAGGAGATGGTAGACCAAATCTTCATTTGATCTACACTTATCTATGATAAAATTGAGAAGGAAAGAGAATGAGACCCTTTCTCACTCCTGAAGGGAGGCAGTGGTTGCCTTACATTATGCCACTTGTACTATTAACATAGAAAATACTACATCTCCTCTAAAAAAGATGATCCTTGTATGCTTCACTGTCCTACTCCTACCCCATGGCATGCCTCTGCTGTATGAGAATTTCTGGTCACACTTCCACCATCTTTGGTAGAGAGGCCACATCCAGAACACATTTTTATTTTCCTCTTAGAAGCCATTTGGTTTTGGCATACAATTTCTTCCTGTTCCAGAACTGAGACAAATGGAAGTTTCAGCCAAGACATAGTTCACTTCTATCCTTCATCAGCCAATGTATCACAACATTATTCATCCTAGGAGGCACATAACCCTAATGCATGCAGAACAGTTCTTCTATCTTGAAGTCTGGATGACTTAGGAAAAGGTATGCCTTGCTAGTGGCATCCTTCCTGAAGAGATTTTACTTCATTTAAATATGGGATAATATTATTATTATTTTCCTATTCAGACTCCTTTGTTTTCTAGGATCACGAGGGTTTTTTCCTTAACAACATGCATAGCCTTCAGTAAGAAGTTTGTGTATGTGATTTCAAGCCATAAAATGTTTTCTCTTGTTCATTCATCTCCTGGATGAGAGCCCTTTAGACAATCTATGACCTTCTATACTAGCCTGTTGAACACAACCACAGCATTACTTCTCTGGAACCTACCAAAACAAGTCTTATGATGTGGTAGAAAATGTAAGTAATTCTCTCTTTACAACAAATTGAGAACCTCAAAGGGATACCATTTCTTTTCAGATGGCTTAGGTTTTGCTCAGAAGACCTTAGCTTTCATCTTGGTTAGCAGCAAATCTGAAGGAATGGAAAACACCAAAGTATTGTGGTACATCTGGAATATGAAAGATACATTCTGTTGCTTCTTTGATGTCTCATGAAAGAAAACTGAAAGAATACAAATGCAATATCATTAAAACACATTACTAATCCAGCAGGAA
>NW_008590088.1:6247-53327 GCF_000691845.1 Merops nubicus
GCATTATAAATTTTTGCTCAATACTACTTCAAACTATGATTTGTAATCTATTGAGGAAACTGTCATGAATAATGGGTTTCAAGATGACAATGAATTTTAAACTTTCTTGAGTGAATTATGGATGACAATTTTTTACCACCATTTTGAAATACCTTGAAGTGGCAGTTGCTGGTTAGAGAATAAAAAGCCAAATGGCATGGTTTAGATATACAGAAAATGGAAGATAATGATGCATGAAATAAACGAAGAACTAAGGAAAATACTGTGGAAGTGCAGAAAACAGTTTGACCCACCAGTGAGCCTAGTCCTATTTCTATGGAAATGAGCTCATTACTGCTAATTTTTTTTTTTAAGCTCCTAGTTGATTTGTGAAGTGCTTTTTGAATTCTGATAAGGGTTTCATGAATCACTGAAAAAAACCCCAACATTTGAAAAAAATATCCAAAGTCAAATGATTACCAACTCCCATAGATTAATCAGCTATCTGAGTACTTTATATAACAGAGCATGCACTAGGAGAGCCAGCTTTTTCCCCTGCTATTGTAAGTCTATAATGTTTCATTCTGCAAAGAAAAGGGATCATGCTTCTGAAATCTAATTCTGGATGGTTACTCCATCCAAGAGCCTATAATTAAATAGGAAAGACACCTTTGATTTTTTTTTCCCCCTGCTGTTTCCATATTTGATCTGTTTGAAAAATCAGCATCATGAGAATTGGCCATAGAATTGCTTCTCGTTCCTCAGAAATAAGAGCATCTGTGGTATTCATACAAACGGTGCTTTCACATTTTCAACAAAGTCTGTATTGGCTGTAGGCTCTCCTAAGCAGGCAAGGAAAATGCCCAAGGGCCAAAACACTGGTTTTCTTAAACCTTCAGGATGCTGAAGTAAAAATCAAATAAAGCAATAGATTTAAAATAGCAAGTGAGCTTTATTTACTTTATAAACACAGCAATTTTTAAGACTGCCTATAGACATGAACAGAGTACGTGTCTGTGACAGGCATATTTTCACTGAATAATGCCAACTGACTTTACATGTTGTAAATACAGCATCCACACTGAACACCTCTTATTAATTCTCTAAACACTTCTAGAAGAACGCCCTTGGCAACTTCTGTGACTCTCTGCTAATTTGTCTTGTACTAATTTTCAAGGTGCGTGTAGGTCACAAGCATTCTCCAGCATGCACCTTGTAACAACTACAACACACTTGCTGGAAATTACATAAAATACATCTAATCCTATTGCATGTAAGTGGATCGTGTCTCTTTTCCAAAACCTTTCCCATTTTAGAAATTACTCTATACGTCACACTTCAAACGTGACAAATAGAAATGAAATAACCAGTCCTCACTGGCCATACGCCGTCCGTGCTGCCCTGCAGATGTGCATTCCTTAAACAGTCAGAGGACTCTGCACTGTTATTTGCAAACAATGGGTTAATTGACATTTGAAGTGTGAGCATTTGGACTGGCTTTTAAAAATATTGTCTAGAGGTGGATGGACATAAACACACACTGTCCTGCAGTTATGACAGACCTTACCTGATTTTCATTTTAAGGCAAACAGGAGGTTGAAAGGTAAATTTAATGATAAGTTACCTGAGGAATTACACTGGTGCAAGTTAAAAAAAAAAATGGCATATATGACTTCACTGAATCAGTACAGATGTGTACAGATTTATTTTTTGTAGAATTCAGAATTAATTCTGGAATAAGGTTATAAAGTTATAAAGCTGTATTATATTATTCAAGTCAGTTAATAACATTATTAGTAATGCAAAGACTGTGCTTTCATAATATATATTCCCATACATTTGGGCAGGATGTGAGACACCAAAGCTGCTTTGTTAAAATACTTCCAAGGTTTTCTTTTCACATCTTGCTTTTCTACACTTCTCAGGGCACCAGAAGCATAAAGAAATCAGCATTTGAAGAAAAACAAAGACAGAGGATTGATGTGGAAAAGGAAAATATCAAAAGCTATTTCTCTTACCTGTGAAATCTTATGACAAAGTTGCAGAGCTGAATACAACTTTGGAGTAGAAGTTTGTGTGCTCTGCTTATGAAGTGCAAAGTGAAGGTCCAAAAGCCCTCTATTTCTGAGACCTTGCACATCCAGCCTTTTTAATTGCATCTTAATCTTTGACATTATTGATGTCTCATTTCACTTCCTATTTCCCTCATGGGAAAGATATGGTGCAAGACAGAGTAACAATTTATTATTTCAGATTATTTAGAAAAAGAAATAATAACAAAGATTATTTTCTCTTTGATATTTATTTCCACTCACAGTTGGGAATAATGATACTTCTTCCTATTCAGTTCTTCGAATTCAAGTTGATAAAGCTCCTATCCAAACTAAGTTAAAATATAATAGTACCACTACAAATTAACAGAGATCAGTACTCCCTTAAGGCAGGTGCAATACAGACCTAGACCACCAGGTACTTGTCATGGCAAAATTTAAAGGAGAGGTAAAGCACAATAAAGTGATTTAAAAAAAAAAAAGCTTTTGTTAGTGCTGTCAATCAGAAATGGCAAAAACCCCTTACTTTTTCTCTAATTATTTTTATAGGGTTAATATAACAGAGACTAAGAAAACATAAAGACAAAGAGTCCAAAAAGTGAAGACTGAAATCACTGGAAAGAGAAGGAGATGGTTGTGGGAAGGAGACAGAGTTTGAGGTAGAAATACTCCCAGGAAGGTTGCTGGAAGCAGTAGTAAATCAGCATAAGGCACATTCCCAAAACCAAACCAAACAACAAACAAACAAAAATTAAAAAACCAAGCAAACAAACAAACCCACAAAGCATTTCTTTATTGCTGTTACAACTCAGATCAGGCTTGTCTGTGCTTCATATGCCCTCTTTGATAGTTTTGAGTACCCCAAACTATCCTCTTCCATAGCCATGCTTTCTTGCTCTAGATAGACAGCCCCATTTCAAGTCAGATTCATCATGGAAGGCCACAAAGTTTTAAAACTACATGAAATATTGAGTAGTTTAAGTGGGTTTTTTAAGCATAAAAATTTGATTGAGCATATTGTGTGACTTCATATCATAAACACACAGCATGCAAAGCTGAGTTAGAAGTGTGATTTACAGATTGCCCAAATGCTATTTGAGTGACAAAAGTTACCTGTCCTTTCCTTACTGAAGTTCTTCAGGTTCTTTTGTATAAGTTTATTTTAAGGCTAAGAATTATGTAATGCAGAATATTCCAGTTATGCAGTGTTATATAAGATATAAGGCTCACACATTACTATGGTAAACAAGATAGTTCAGTTCTGAAGAAATTTCACCAGCAGAAATCTACTTTGTGGAATCCCAGCCAACACAATACAACAACTGGAAAAAAGGTATCCAAGCACCCTTTGATTGGCTATAGCCATTTTTTTCTGCAGAAATTTAAGTAGCTGGTCTTTATTCTCTTGTTTGCCCACATTCTTCCACTAATATTATATATTAATTTGCCTTTTTCAACAAACTGTCATTTGATTGGGTGGGCGTCATACTTTCACCTTTTTGGTTTCAGTGTTTTAAGAATACTAAATAAGAAAAAGTTATATTAAAAATAAAATGGTTTTGTTTTCTCATAGTTAAAAAAAAATATATTAAATCATACAGAAATATGAATAGATCACAATTCTTTGTCCCTTTTTTTCCTCCAGGCTAGGATCTGAACAGGAGGCAAATCCCATATGGGAACGTGGGAACCTGAGCTTTGGTCAAATAAAGTATAAAGCTGGCTGAGACATGGGATGGACATTGTTGTTTAGCTCCCAACAGTGGCACTTAACTTCCTTGACTGGGGAATGCAGTTGCCATAATGCAGATGTCCAAACCCACTGTTTCCTGATGGCTACAAGTATTATCTAGCATTATGGTTTACTTATCTAACAGGCCACACACAGCACTAGTTTTGCTTATTTAGAGCTACTAGGTGACATTTATGCAAACAGAGTAAATAGGTTCCTAACATCCCTTTTCAAGGAATGGAACTGTTTCATGGGCACCTCACAATTACAACACATACTGAAAGAGACACAATGCCTGAATAAAGCAATTGTTGCATCTCTGCCATCACAGGTCTCGGTAAAAAAGCTTTGGTTGCTTCACATTATCATTTTTTAAAAGTTTGTGCTACAGTAACATGCCACAAAATAAAACATGCCACATGCCCCAAAAATAAAATAATAGAGGTACTTAGTCCCACTGTTAGCCAAGGTGACACTTCTTATGTAACCATAGAAAGCAGCTGCAATGCTTGGCCCATCCACAGCAGTCAAATCTCCTACGTGCTGTACAACAAGCCAGAAGCTCTTTATTAAAGGAAATATTTACCAAGAAGCCTCAATGATTGTTTCCTTGCTGTGTGTATACAGCATAGTATTCTCCCAGATTGCCTTTTTTCCCCTCAGGATAGACACATGTTTATATTTAAAAAAAAACATATAACAATCCATGGCCAGTCAACATAAAGCCATCAGAAAAATAGTATCATTGATCCAAATACAGAGCCCTGATAAAGTTAGTGCTCTGAGTGACTACCAACACTAGGCAAGCCAGTATTCAAGTGGTTTTCCTTATTTTGTGCCTTCTCTAACTGCCTTAGTAGCTAAAAAAATACTGTGTTGTCAGTCTCTATGCCCTTGCCCTTTGTGGATTAAAAAGCTCTACTGTACTATATTTACACTTCTTAAACAAGCATGCTGAATTAAAAGCATCTACTCAAAACCTTTTTTCTCTAATACTGATTAACAGTACTTTCATCTAGAAAATTTTAAACACATGTTTTACTTTTCATCATATCAATGTTGACAGACCTCCTTTATCAGTACTTTAATTAACAGCAGGTAAGGGAGGCAAAGTGAGTATGACATGCTATTACTTCTGCTTGATTTAAACTCTGCTTGTGAGACTTTCTCTCAGCTCTTAGCTGAAATTGTCTTATCTCATACATTCCCCAGATCACTGTTTCATGTAAATGTCATTTTTGCTGTCCAAAACATTAAAAAAAAAAAAACCACACCAGTGCTATATAACTACTGTCTCTTTCTGAGAGACATGAGGGAAGCTGTATGCTTTTGATCAAAGACAAGATCCCAACTTCAAAGTAACAACTCATCTGTAAATATATTACACAGTACTCTTAAGTAAAGAAAGGAGGACTCCTTGATTTCAAATAACCCAAGGCTAATACTGTGGGATTTGCCCGCATTTACAGAGTTCAGTCTTACTCTCACTGCTTACAGGAAATGAGACAAAAAGATTTTAAAGACCCTGGGTTCCAGCCTCCTCTTACGTGTTTATGTCAGTCTGATGGACTGGACATGTCTGATACTTCACTGGAAGAACACTCGACTTACTGTGGACTCAGAGAAGAATGTGGTAACATTGCAAATTTTAGAAGAATTAGAGATTTTTTATTTAAGACCTAAGCCTTCATTCCAGTGATAGAAAGCAGTGGCTATATGTCTGTGTATGCTCTCTCACCAATTTGATTTGGATCTTTCAACATTTTTTTGTAGCACTCTTGGAGATGTTTGGATTATTTCTTTCCTTTTCTCAACCACAGCAATGAAAACTAAATTCCAGAGTATCTTCAGTCGCTTCATCATTTAAAAACATTGGGAAAGAAGGACAATAAGTTATTTCATCATATACTAATCAGCTTGGACTATAGTGGTATCAGGTCATAAAAATAAAAATAACTATTTAAGAGCCAGCTGCAATGCTAATACTTGGACATGCAAAGAAAGAATTTTTATAGCATATGCAGTAAATTTGATTTCTGCTGTAATCAAAAGAATTTAAACTACTACATTTTTGAGTAGTTTGAGTGGTTCAATTTTACCACCAATTGACAGTATAATCAGCAGTGTGAGTGTGCAGATATCACTCTCATCCCTATGTAGTCAAAAGGAGGCAGACGAAGACACTGGAATCAGTTACACTTTTCTGCACAAAACTTTTTTCCTCCAGAAGAAAAGAAAACAAACATAATTCAGTGACCTAGACATGGTTCATAAATCCTATTAATTTAATTACATCTTAAAAAAAAATAATGCAACTATCTGAAAGAAACATATTTTGCTTTCAGAATTTTTAATTTTGAGGTTCCTTCATAATGTCCTGTTGTTTTACTAGACTGTCTTATGTCTCTCAGAAGTAGAAACAAAAAAAAATCCATTTACTTGAAGTGAATGTTCTATATGATAGAGAACTGTGGAAGCTGTTATTTCTAATTAAGGATTAAAACCTCTTGAATGCTCATGACTTCTAATAAGCTGAAACAAGACTTTGCTACTCCCATATGTACTCTGAAGGTGTGCATCTTCTAATTTTCACTAAATGTATTTGCTGCAGGAAAAGCATTAACAAAAATAGCTCAGAGTTCCTTCTCTGGATTTGAAAAGGGTCAGTTTCTCCTGGGTTTCTAAATGAATATTTTCACTACTGAGCAAAGTATATTCCTTAGTCAGAAACATAGCATTACTGCTCAGCATTTCCCTCCTTCCCACACCATTTACTAAAGTTTATCATTATGATGGGCAAGAAGGGTAAAGCTCTATATAAGATCATCCCCATTGCAGTGCTCAGCTGTCCCCACCTCCCATCACACACCCTCACTAGGAGAGTCAGGAACTTCAGCAACTTGCTTTCATTTATCTCACAGTAATATAACTGCAATATGGATATTTGCGTTGTATAGTAGATGTAGCCAGGAATGTACAGCCCCAGCATGGACTCTTCACATCACAAGTAAATGCTTGTGTTTGTGCTATACATGTGTCTGAGCACAGACTTGTGTCCAAACAACAGATCTGTCCACGGCTAGAGACCTAAGACAAATTTGACCAAAATAAGGTGGTCCCCATCCTTTCTTTATAAGCACTACTAATCTAAAGTAAAAACTTTCCTCAGCATGTGGCAGCTTTCTCATTAGTCCGCTGGAGACTAACAGCCACAGAACAAGACCACACAACACAAGCCAGTAAGTCCTACAACATTTCTATAAATTGTGAACTTACAGAGATATCCACAATTTACATAAAACCACATCAGGTACTTTGAAGGAGTCGTGCTGTAAAGACCTGACAGTCACTGTTGGTACCACTAGTGCAGAATATGTGCTCTTTAATATGTGTCGTTGCATCTTGCCATCCCTATACTGCTGTCTTGCAGTGTAACTCCCACAATGTCTCGAAGGGTGAAAAATTAAACAGGATTGCAGACACGGGGGATTTGCAGTTTGTACAAGCTCAGACTTAACTGAAAAGCTAAAGGCATACCTGGAAACACTTTTAAAATATATAAAATTCATGAATACTTTTCAGTTTGCAGCTGAGACACAAATACGTGTAACGAACACGTAGCAGACATCTTACCTCTCCAGCATGGATATATATCTGCTGCTTCACTCTCCCTTGGAAGCAGAGTGATTTAATGTGTTTTGCTTGGTAAGTCACCCTCCAGCAAAATAAATTTGATTTCTGCTGCAATCAAAAGAATTTTAACAAAATCACCTATCAGCTCTCCCTAGGTTCATTTATCCAAACTTCCTTTTCAGTCTTTAATTTCAATATAGAGAAATTAAACAAGGTTTGTTTGAGGCAATTTTTATGATTCTCTAAGGACAGATGTGAAGACTAGTCTTAGATGGCCACATCTTTCACATATATTTCCTGAGTCTATGGCTATATGCAGCTCACTGTGAATAAGTCACTTTCTCAGTTATGCTCATTTGCATCTCCCAGTCTTCTAGCAAAGTCTGGCAAGGAGAGGAAAGATAGGGAACTCTCTCTGTTCTCTGCCACTCTCCCAGCATGCCCCACACATGCCATAGTCAGAAATATCCAAGTGCATCAGTCTCCAAATAAACAAGGTAAAAGAGCTGCAATGTCCTATGAAGCAAAATCAGCTTTTAAAAAATATTTTTTTTTATTTCTAAGCCTGTAGTTGAAGTTATAAACAATTGCTCCAGCACACTTGTAGGCCCAGCCTTGGTGATCAGTAGCAGGATGGAATTGCAGAGGTGTTAGATATTCTTAACTTCTCTTTGCTTGTATTATGGTTCACTCCTTCATGCATCACATATTGTGCATGAAAATCATAGTAAACCACACCCTTCTGCTCAGCAAAATGTGTTTGTAACCATCCTGCTCTTTACACAATATTCAAACCATCAAAAATAACCTCCTGCTACCCAGTTTTCCCATACAATTTATTAAACAATGACATCTGAATATTTTCCATGAAAGAGAAATTGAAAATCCTATTTCTTAATTCAAGCATGCAGGATCTGCACACTTACTCATCCAGTGCAACAGTGTCATTTAATCATGATTTTCACTAGTCATTAGTGAAGAAAATTGACTAGTAACAACTAAATGTTCATACAGAACAGGTCATGATTATCTTTTTCCTTTAATACACTACTGTCACAATGTTAAAATGATAAAATCAAGGACATATCGATGGATATTTAATAGGAACAAGCTTCTTTTTTCATCTGCATTAGTAAACAAATTATTTATTCCTCTGTATTTACATAGATATTTTCCAACAGCATATCTAATAAATTTTAGACAAGTATGTTGAAAATTGTCTCACACTTGAAACTGTACAACTTTCAAAACTGCCTAAACTTAGCAGCTCCCGTTGTTATACTTGTTCACAAATTTTCAAAAACCCAACAAGGTGCTCCAAATGCTGCAAATTCAGCACTATTTTAATTTCTGCAAATTCACAACTCCAGGATGTACCATCATTTATTTTACTCCAGAATGAGGGAGGCTTACCTGTCTAGAGAGATCATGTTTTGCAGGCAGCTGAAGGAGGGCAGAGCCCAACACTAAAGCAAAGAATTTGAACCTGAAATCTCGCACTGGGATTCACAGGATCTAGTGTCCAACGATGAATTCAAAATAAAGTATCATCAAGAAAATAGGAGCTAAGGTGCTAAGACCTGTAGGATCCCCCACGCCCAGAAAAAAATTATCCTCTGAAATCTGGGAAATTGTCTAAGATCTGCAGAGACTGAAGGCTGGGGACTTCCTGAATGCTGAAGTTAGTCAACTCTGTTTCAGTTCAGAAAACTAATACTGAAGTAACCTAGGTTTTGTTTGTCTGATTGTTTGTTTGGTGTGGTTTAATACCTATTACTCTAAATGTTCCTCCCACAAAATTCCTAACAATTCCAGGAATGTTGTGAATCATAAGGAAAACCTTTCCTAAATTAATTTTCCTCAAAATATATGCTAAAGGTTGGAATCTCTTCTTTAAAGAGAGACACTATTGGAAAAATGATATCACTGAGAATCAGGCTTCCATTGCCTCGGAATTCAAAACCAGTCAAGTAATTTTCCCTACTTCTCAAACATCTTGTATTCCATCTTGCTATAACAATGTCTCATGGTTTAACACCAGCCAGCAACTAAGCCCCACACAGCAGCTTGTTCACTCCTCCCCCAGTGGCCTCAGGGAGAGAACTGGAAGAGTAAAAGTGAGAAGACTCGTGGGCTGAGGTAAAGGTATTCAATAGCTAAAGCAAAAGCTGCGGATGGAAGCAAAACAAAACAAGGAATTCATTCACTACTGCCCATGGGCAGGCAGGTGCTCAGCCAGGTCCAGGAAAGTCATGTAGTAGTTACTTGGGAAGACAAACGCTATCACTCAAAACATCTCCCCTTCCTCCTTCTTCCCCCAGCTTCATATGCTGAGCATGATGTCATCTGGTCTGGAATATCCCTTTGGTCAGTTGGGGTCAGCTGTCCCAGCTGTGTCCCCTCCCAGCTTCTTGTCCCCCTCAACGTGCTTGCTGGTGGGGTGGGGAGCAGAAAAGTCCTTGACTCTGTGTAAGCACTAACAATCAACATTGCCCTCAGCACAAATCCAAAACAAATCCCCACACTAGCTACCACAAAGAAAATTAACTCTATCCCAGCCAAAACAAGCACACACATGAAATAAGGATGTACCTGACATTTTCCATAAGTATTATGCATCTGTTTTCATATAATATTTTACCCCCAATTTGGGTTTCAATTTAGCTTAATTATGCTAAATTATCAGCAGGCCATCTTTTGCCTGAAATCTTTTTCTTCTCTCTACTGTGATTTTTACATGCAGCTCAGCAGATAATTTTATGCTTCTGCAGTCACACATTGCAGATTCTAATATTGATCTGAATTTTCCCCTTGAATATGATTTGCATTCTTAGCCTAATCTTTTTTTTTTTTTTTTTGCTTCCCATAGAACATGATTTACATTCTTATGTTATGTCTGGCTGCTTCATTTTAAAGCCATCTTGAAAAAGTCTCTCTCTAATCATCCTTCTAAATTCATGTGGGAATAACTCTTCCTACCAACACTTAGGAGAGGAAAATCTCAAATAAATTGATGCTATTCTTGTAGACTATAATGACTGGAAACTGTATTTGTTGATGAAAATTAGAGACTTTTTTATAGCTTACTAATAATCTAGCTCTGGGACAGCTAATTACTAGGGATTGTCATGTCTGAATATAAAGGAAGTGCATTCAATCTTCCTGCTGGTCTAAACAGGAAAAAAACAACCAAAGACCATCCGTGTGGCATAGTAGTCTCTAGTATAAAAACTTATTTCATATAAAGCAAAAGAGATACCTTTTCCTCAGATTACACATGGGTAGATTAAGGAAAATCATCTTCTCTGTAACCATAGCCTATTTCTACTTGCCCTCCCTACCCATTGCACCCGTGTCAGAGGGGGCATATTCATTCAAGTGTATGAAGATGGCCTCATTCCTTTTGGCCTGCTGGGCACCTTTCAGATTTGCTTTTAAGGCTAGCTTGTCTTTCCTGAAAGACAGAATTACACCACTCAGATGACACATTCCATTATATGCAGCTATAAAAATTAAGGGGGAACTAAGACAATTGCAGAATTTTGCCCAAATGTAAAAGCACCTATGGGACAAGGGTCAGTGATACTTAATGTTCTCAGCTGTTCTTCCTGAGTTTATTCACTTGGCTATTTCAGTTTCTAAAAATTTTTCTTTTAATATGAAAAGAAAGATGCCTTCCCAAAATTCTACCTGGTATGTCTGAATGACAAAAATTAATTTATCTGGCTACTACATTGTTAGCCCCTTACCGTTATTACATTCATCATTTCCCCATACTCTTTATTCACTAGAGGTAACAAGTATTATACATAGAGTTTTTGAAAACAACTGACATGCAACAGTGGCCCAAAAATACTGGAATACAAAGCATAGGAAACCACATTACCCTAGCATTTTTTTGTAGTAGAAGTATTGTATCACCCTGGAAAGACACAACAGAGAGGTTTTGGACTTCACTAATCTATTTGGATTTAAGTTATTATTGTAATCCATCCTATGGGAAAAAGAAACAGTCAGGTTTCAGGAAACTCCAGATAGGACAGATTCAGGGACATAGGCATGTCGAGTGCCTCATCCAACATCAAACATTTGACTGGATCTTGATTACTCAAAAATTCCCCAGGATGCACCATACATAATATTTTCCTGAGTCTGAAAGCAAAAGACAGTATTAATAACAGAGGCCGATACACATTTAAGTGACAGGTAAAAATGGGAAAATCCATGGCATATTTCCTGCTTGTATTAAATGAGTCCTACTTTTCCCAAGTAAATTGAGTTCAATTAATCTTTAAATAAATAAAGAAAAAATATTAGTAAATTTTAAGACGTTCTCCAACTATTTTGAATAATTAACACTCATACAGATGTTCCCACCGAGCTCAAGTCCTCATTCATACCTGCCTTTACCCATAAGCAGGAGAGATGAGTGGACCAGAGAGGAGCTGCAACTTTCTGCTTTGCAAAAGGAGGGAAATCTGCCCTGGAAGAGTGATTTTGTGGGACTCGCAGAATATCTTTCACCTTATCAGAAGCTGCATCTCAATAGTACTCCTTTCAGCTGTAACCTCTGCCAGGCCTCTCATCCATCAACACTTTGAGTGGTGACATTTGGCAGAGGAACCTGAAAATCCAGTGTTGACCTAAGCTACTTTCACTGTAGAACGTGCCCTTAACCAGACCACAAAATTGCAGCACATGCAGTTAGGTGGGATTTCTTCATGAAAGAGGAGCTGTGAGCATTTACAGAACAATTTCTTTTACCATAAGGAAAAAAAAAATTACCTGTCTGTCTCTTCATTGATTGTATAGTGGCTGGAGGATGAGGAGGAGCTGAGCCTGTGCGGCTGGAAGGGACAAATCTCCACTTGAGCACTCTCACTCCTTTGCCAAATGGGACCTTTTAATCTGTAACATATTTTACATTATCACTTTAATAATGATCATGTCAACAATGCTCAATCTTCTCTTCACAACAGAGACCAATGTGCAATATCAGAGTATGTTCAATGGAATAAAACTTTTTCTCTTTAAAATCACAAAAAGAAACATTCGAGTACTTAGCTACCACTACACTACATAATCTGTGCTACCTCTTAGTAGATGAAGGTCATGCAGATATTTTTTTATTTTATATTTTGAGATGCTTGCTTTCATCATTATTTTAAGGTGTTAAGTAATTATTCTCCCCTTCTAGCTATCGTAACACAATTAATGGGCAGATTTTCTACAAATGTCAGTCCTTTGAACAGTGTAGTACAATCAGGGGAACAGAAATTAAGCAAGTTAGCTACTATGATTTCTCAGTCTAAAGAAATTGCATATTTCTGAAAAGGCTTTCAACATGTTAATCAGGCAAGGAGAGGGACCTAATCCTCCAAAATACTGATTGCTCCTCAATACTTCTTTTTTATACTCCATACTGCCCCACTAGTGTCTTTCACATTCAGCATCGTCCTTTGTTCAATAACACTCTCAAGCAATCAATTCTTTCCTGTGTCCTGTATTTTATCAATAAAAACGTTGCGAAACAGGGCAGAACAGGTACTTAAATATGTACTACTAAAACCAAACAGAAATCCTATTGATAACTTGGAATTAATTTGTTATGAATATCCAAAGTTATCTTTTTATTTGTGCATGTCATCATGTATTGGTTGTTTGGCGCGGGTGTGAGAGATTCACTTATTGACAGCTTTTATCAGCTATATCAGTTCCTTTAAGCATCTTTGGAAGATGCCTATGCTTTACACAGTTAAGCTCTTTTGTTCATGACTGAATTCATATGCCATTTCATATATGTAATATTTATTTTCTATATCTATATATAAAAATAGGTATGAAACACTAAAAGTCCAGCAGCTGCTTACTTCACTTGCAATGTAGAGTTGCCATTTGTACTGTGTGAATCGGTTTACTAGGAAACCCAGGGACTCTGGAAGAGTTTTAATGCTTGCAGTTGGTAGTCTCAAGTGTCAACACACTTAGTAGCACACCAATGCTTTGCCAAACATTAAGATATCTAAAGTCTTCTGAAACCTTCACCAACATTGAAACAACAGATTTGACACTTCAGATTACAATTGCATGAGGGGATAAAACATAACCATTTTTAAGAGCTGAAGTTCTATCTGAAAATGAGGAAAGACTTCTTTGCACTGAGGGTGACAGAGCACTGGAACAGGCTGTCCAGAGACATAGTGAAGTCTCCTTCTCTGGAGAGATTCAAAACCCTCCTGTACGTGTTTCTGTGGAACTTATCTAGGTGTTTCTGCTTTAGCAAGGGGTTGGACTAGATAATCTGCAGAGGTCCCTTCTAACCCCTAACATTCTGTTATTCTGTAATGGAGGAATAGTTTCAGAAACAGTTCTTTCTTTGATATGATGCTCTGATATGGAATTCTTATGGATAGAGGTTAGGGTCTAAGGTCCCAATAACAAAATGGTAATTTTCAGGATTTTGAAAAGGCATTTAAGATCTCAAAAACCTGCTTCCATTCACCTCGTAGGCTGTATTTAAGTGTCTGTATTATACAACATGACTATATTGGTAGCCCAGGGGCAGGTAGGAACTGTCAGCTGAAGGAGTGAACGTTATTCTTAAAGCAAACACAGAACTGCTCCTAATATCAGGAGTGTCACAAACATGCAAGAAAAAAGGGTTGGGTGGAGAAGGGAGGTGTGAAAGACAAGGCATAAGATTATCTGTAAAATATGCAGTGATAATCTTGTTGCAAAAAGAGAGAAGAGTTAGGAATTACTAGATTAGAAAACATTTAATAACCTTCAAAGTAGAAAAGAAAGTATGTGCAGGATATTTTCATACTGAGGATGCCTTCAGTATGAAAAACAAATTAGGTTTGACACATGAAGTGGTTAAGACACTGAAAGATAAGCTATTTTAAGTTGGAAAAAGGTATGAACACTGGGTATATTGCATAAAAGTCATTTTACTCTGCTCCAATAGTAGCAAACCTGCTTCTGGGAGGTGGAGCTAGATCTTTCACGTCTTCAAATAGTTATCTTCTAGTGCTTGGCCTCCTCCGTTCTTACGTTCTCAACACAGAAATTGCTTGTCTACACACATCCATCACAGCACAACTTGTTCTGGTTCTATTCCTAATTTTCATCCTTATGACCACAGTCTAAGAATGGGAGAATATTAATTAAATAAGAATATCTGTTCCAGCTGCTAGTCTTAGGCATGAGGTCAAGCAAGGGCTCCATATGGCCTTATCTGACCAAAGAAGGACAAAGGAAAAGAAACACTTGGCTTCTGATCTGAAGGAGACTTTCTAAAATCTCAGGAGATTGAAAGGAGGTTTGGGGAGCTTATGGCTGAACTGTGACATTGTACTAATGAAAGCCTTAAAAAATACACAACACAAGACAGAGGTAACAGAGAGTGTGCAGTGAAACAGAAATGTTAAAATGTTCTCCAAACAAGCCCCATAATCATGAATACAGACCAACAGAGAATTTCATATTTAGACTTATTCAAGTTTTCTGAGTCACAAATTAGGACTTTTAAGAGCTTATCTTTTTCCCAATTGACTTTAATCAAGTGTTTCAGAAGCTGGAAAATGTTTTAAGTGAATAGACCTCTCAAGCAGAGAGCCCAGGGAACAGAAGAGCAGATATTTTGTACTCTCTTTCAATGTTTTTAATTTTTTTTTTCTTTGTTGTTGCATTTTTCTGGTTTTCAATACAAGTAAAAGACCACAGCTGTTAAGTTTCACAAATTGAGAGAGAGGCACAGGCAGAAAGAGACCCTTGCGAGGACAAACTCAAGGAAAAATGTTAAATAATTTTCTTAACAGTGTCAAGCTGATGATTTTTAAGCATTCACTTTGCTATGATCTCTACTGCACTTCACATTGAAAAAAGACTGGTATTCTCTAAATGACAGAATCTCTTTGTTTTCCAATGTACTGTATGAAAACAGAGTCACTTTTACATTTAAATAATACCTCAGAGAAAGAAAAAAACCAATGCATTTCACAGCACATGTCTTAAATGGGCTTTAGCCAAAGGAACTCAGGAAATCTTAGCTAAATTTTAAGACAAATGGTTTTGGAAATTTTTATTAAAGTCTGCTATGAAACAAAGATACTGTCTATATCTGTACAGCAACATCAGAGGAAAATCTAGGAGAATACTGCATCAGAGCATGCTCATGAAGCATCTGTTCTTGGTATCAAATATATTGGACTGTATCGAAAAATGACCTCCTTAACATAGTGTCATTAGATTTTTCTCACAGATATTTGTGTATTTATGAGATCCTGATGTTAATAATAGTTATGTATTTGCCTTACAGTACTTATTTAATTATCACCTCACACATCTGCCTACTCACCCTGCCTCAGCTAGTGTCAAATATGCCTTCCTCTCCATTGTTCTGGAGCTTTAAGCCATATGAAGCTGAAGCCATATGAACTGTCTTTCTCACTTTTGTCTATAAATGTCTGTACTTCTACCAAAAAGTCTTAACAAATTTAATGAATATCAGCAAATAATGGGAAATTAATGCTTGCTATCAATGCCTAAAGTGAGAGCTCTGAGCCCACTGTTTGCTCAGTACGATGCAATGAGCTGCGCTGTGATCCTTCAGCCAGAACGAAGCTGATGGGACCCAGCCCAGGCGCCCATCAGCTGGATCCCAGAAACCACGGCTGTTCCTGTCAGCACTCTCACTCTCTTTAAAATGTCATTCCTCAGAACAACAGAAAGCAGCAGCACTCATTGTGCATGTGAATGCAGCCAGCCTGGCTACTGAAGGCAGACCTGGGTCCCACCGCTGTGCTGCTCCTTGCTCTTGCTCCAGCTGCCTTGTTTCAGAACGAGCAAAATCCTTCACGGGCCTCCCACACTGAGAGCACAGCCACAGGAAGCCACTTTACCCAGCAATGCAGTGCTCACCAATGGCACTCAACATTCATTTCAGAAGCTCTCAGTAGCATAATATGTGAAGGTGGAGTCTGTCACTTAAGCTAAAATAGACCATTGCAATTTTGGATGAGATGTGACAGGTCTCCACACGTCTGCACGCACTTCTGTGTGTGCAATCACCCTCAGCATTTAACACAATAGATCAAGCTCTGCTTGATCAAACTCCCAGACCAAACTCCCTCGCTGCTCAGATGGTGTTTTGCCTGCCCAAATTATTCAGGATTTTGCCTCAGTCTTTCTCCCACAAAAGTGAGAAACTTTAGAAATCAGGTGACATCATGTTCCCACTCACTTCTTATGCTACTCGAGCATTACCAGGAAAAAACTCCTAAAACTAATGAACTAATAGTCAAGAATCGATATTATTTCAGACCAACTGTGTCTTCTAAAACCTTACCTGTAAAACTACTTTTAGAAAGGTTACTTTCTCAAAAAATGTAACATCTTTTATTAACTTATGGGAATAAAAGTAGGTACACAGCTGATGACTAATGACAAAGCAGTTCAATGCAGTCACTGTGCCCAGTGGAGATTAGGTTATCAGAGCTCCAACACTGACTTGAGACATGTCTTTTGAAGTCATTATAATTTAACAAGCAATAGAAAGATTTGTTTGATAGCTAGATGCAGCCAGAAAAAGACATTCCATTCCAATTGCCCATTATTTTTACTATAACAGATTAACAGCATACTTTGAAGCATTTTTATATCCAAACCTGTATAACTGAAAGTATAAAAATTCAATTCACCAACTTCATTGCATTTGAAAAAGAATACTGAGTTCTCATTTAATAACAAATGTGCAAATAATCATGACTTTGAATTGAAAGGATGAAAGATACGAGTCAAAACCTGTGAATCAGTGATGATCATTTTCTATTTTATCAATTTTAATACTTACAGAATATTTCTGTGATGGTTTTCAAATATTTTATATTGCCTGCACTGGTATATATTGAACTATATAGTAAATGTTCATCCCACTGAAGTCAATGAAAAAATCTTTTTTGAGAGTTTTTCTTTATTAATTGGGTCTCTTGATCCTGACCCTGTTAATTGTTAACAGCAAAGGGATCTAGAGACCTGGGACTGTGTCTGATCTGAGTTACAGCTATTGAATGTGTTCTGAATATTTCATTATAAGACTTAATTTTGTATCAAGAGACAACTTGAAATAGCTATTATTTTTTTCTTACTTGTACTTCCCATTGAATGTTTAATATTTCTCTTGCTTCTTTCTCAAAAAAATGCCTCAAATTCAACCAACTTATTTTTGAAACTTCTGCTATTTCAGAAAATTTAAAATGGACTGGATATGCCTGTTGCACATTTCTTTAAAGTGACATTATTAGATGAGTGTTAAAGTTTTTAAAAACTAGGAGCTTTTAATATTGCAAGAATTTATGCATTATTTTTCTACTATATGCTCTCTCTCTATAGTTATGTCTTTTTCTAGCTAACTGCTTGTATTTTCCATGTGCTTCCCTAGTAGCATTTTTTTTAATTTAAAGAGTAGTTTTGTTCATATGTCATTTGACTGGCTGATTATACAGCTGGCCTTAATTAATTTTTATCCAAGTTCAACTAATGAAAGGTAACTTCCCATGGCCCTTAGAACATGAAGCTGCCTTTTTTTCCTGATACCCTATACAGACCTTTAGAACTACTTTGGCGAATGAGTATGTGCTTTTAAGGAGAAAGAATACGGTCTGTGTATTTGTAGTGGACAGTTTTGCAAAAACATCCTAAACATTTGGCAATACAAAGTCATATATAAAGCAGTGTAGGCTGAAAATAATGTCCTGTCTGTCCAGTAGTAGAGGATGTGGAGCTACAAAGACAAATCTTTCAAATTTTGGATTTTTTTCCCATTAATTGAAATATATTTTTTATTACCTTGTTATTTGTCAACTTGTTTGTTTACATTTATTTTTCTTGAGTCAGTCACAGCAGCTTTCCACTTCCTTTGAAAGATAAAAGTTGGTCTTTTTTATACATTTCTTTGCTTCAGGTTTGAAACCTTATAGAAAACATCAAATATTCCAACACTTGACAATTAAATCAGAAGTGGCAGTTTGGAATATTTTTTCTAAAATAATCAAAAGAATTCCTTGATGCATACCTCAATAATTATTTATTACATTTTACTCTTATAAATATGTTTTTTTTGCCTTATACATGCAAGGGAAAACTCTTAAAAGATATTTCAAATGAATAATTCAAACAATGACTGACAATATAATTGTTTATATTTTTTCATGTTGGCACATTCACTTTATTCCTTCAACTTATAAACCAAGTTATCACTCTCTGTTATATTTATAAAAGTTGCATAAATAAAAGAAACTTTGTAAAGATGTCTTGTTATTTTTTTTTTACACTGTATTTGCTAATCTGCTCCCATTATTTTAGCTCTTTAGTTGACAGCTTCTAGCACCACTTGTATACTACCTTCGGTGAGACTTTAGCTATACTAAGAAAATACATAAGCACTGGAAATTAAATTGCCTTATCAATTTTCTGCAGCTTTTTAAGTTGTTTTATTGTAAAGTTAGATTAGTGTCTTTGGTAGAACCAGAAAAATACCTAAGCAGGAGTCCATGGATAAAAGCCCTGATATGTTGTAGAAACACACCTTCTGAATGAATTCTTCAGGAGACAGAAGCAAATTGAAGCTGGAATGTAAGAAAATTAACTAAAATCACAAGCTGAACAAACAAGAATTAAAATGCTAGCATGGAAATAAAAAATCTTTCAAAGGCATGGAAGAATCTCTTAGGGAATGAACTAGGTCTCTTGTGAAGCAAAATGGTCTTATAAAAAACCCAAAAAGTTAATAAATCCATAAAAAACAGGGCAGCAATAAAGCTACAAAGAAAGGTTACAAACTCACTAAGAATAAAAATCTGCTTGGGGCAAACCAAAAAGATACAGGCAGATAAAAGAACAAAACAAACAACAGTAGCAAAGGAGCAGCCAGGAAGATAGGAAACGGAGACAAAGACGCAGAATTACGGCTTACAAGGACAGAAAGGACTTTAAGTTATGAGCTTGGCAGCAGCAACAGCAGAACCAGCAGCTCATATCAAAAAGGTAATACGGAGAGAGGTGCTTTCCCATCAGCAAAAGCAGCCTCTCCTTTTATCCTTATTTCCCTGTATTCTATTAATGGCTATGGACCAAATTCCATTTAGGCTAAAGCGTAATTCCCAAGCTGGGCATGCAGCAACACAGGTCCCATAAAATATACTTTTCACAAAGCCCACATGACTAGTGCCACTCCTGATATTATATCTTAAATTACATTTTGAGACTATAACTACTCAAGCTTCCCACAGCTATCCCACAGTGCAACACCAGATTTGAGGAATATACAGGCTAGGTTAACTAGTATGTGTGTGGAGCAGGACAGGCAATTCAACACCAAGATATGAAGTTACAAAGTCATTTTCTTCAGAACATAAAAGCAAGATTCAAATTTGACCACTGTAATCACTAAGTGGAACTTTGAATGAGATGAATACCTAAGTCTTTGAGAGAGGTATTTGATGATAGAGTTTTTAACTCAAGTGCCACATTATTACTTGCCTAAAAGAATTTTAAAAGTATTTCTGAAAGTACTTTTCTTTTTTTTTTTTTTTAAATAAAAGTCGCTGCTTGCAAAAACAGAGCCTAAGAGATGTTTAACTCATTAACTATTGGGACACAAAGTCAGGCACTATGGCTGTGAGGTACTTGAATGAATAGTTAGATTTCAGCACATCAGTTACAATTAAATCAGGATGATATGTTAAAAAACAAAAAAAATAAAAAAATTCTCCTGGGATCAATGCCACCTTCCTAGTTTTCAGCCAGACAGTTATGTTTAAAAATATTTTGTTCAGAAATCAGACATCTGCTTTACTATGTTTGTTTTGCAGGTTTTGTGGCAGAGGGACTGGCAAGGGATGAAGTCTGCTGTTTAAAATTCTGGGCTGCCTCTGTCTTCTTTGTTTTCAATTTATTAACTGATTTAACTGATTGAGAAAGGTATTTTAAAATTTGCTAAGGTCTCACTGCAATTCCAAATAAAATTAAGTATGTGCTTAAGTACTTAATGGAATGAAAGGAACAGACTCTTTATGATTTGCCTTTTTGTTTATTGGAGACTTGTACTGAACTCAGTTCATTGCTTCTCAAAAAAAATACATAGAAAGCATTGTTAATTCAATTAAGGAGCTGAAAGCATGCAATAAGGAAAAACATCATCCACAAAATATGTAACGTTTTTCTTTTAATTGCAGCAGCACTCCAAGGCAAAAGGACACATGGGGAAAGGGTGGCTACCACTCACAGTACCACTGTGTGCTGGGGAAAAGCCTTTTAGACTGCCCTGAGTTCTGACAAAAAGTAAGTTCAAAGGGCAGAACGCTGCTTAAATTGATCTCTAACTACTAACACAGGAAAGAAGGAATGTAATGGAGAAAGGGAGAAGTCAAAACAAATCTAAATCAGAAGGATTTATAAGTTGGTAGCAAACTAAGCTGCCATAACACCCTGCCTAGTAAGGGTATTAATGTAACTGCATATTGCTCTGTTGAGGAGGAACATGTTCCTCTCTTCAATGCTAAGAAACACCATTTATATGTTCTGCTGCTTTCATAAATGATGTTTTGTAGCATTGATTCTGCCAACAATGTTCCTAATCCTGGCATTTTCTGACATTTTCCGTTTTGTAAAATAAGAGTTTTAAGATTTTTAGCTTTGACCTTGGGATAATGAATTGATGGATCACAGCAAGTAGTATGATCATATTTGTTCCAATCTTTCTTTCTGGTGTTATTAAAGCTGCAGATTAAATTATAGTTTTTATCATAGGCACCTGGAAAATGGATATTCTTTTATGTGGTGGGGGGAAAGAATCTCACATACAAATGTTTCATCTTATATTGGGACAGAAGTCCAAATATGAAATAATTCAGAAAGAGTTTCCAGAAGAAAATGCACTTAGGGACAAACATCAGGGTGCATTTTTTTTTTCCAGCTTGTCTAATTTATTTACCTCCCTGCTAACTACATGAATATCCAATTTAAGACTCAGAGAGTTTCCTTTGCTGTTATGAATAAAGCAAGCTGTTATGCTGTCTCCTGGATAGGCAAGATCTTGGTATGTTTAATACTTGTTTCCTACTATTGCTAAGCCAAGTCTCATATTAGCTTTGATACGTTAGACCGAGTCTTGCATTGCTAGCAATCAGTATGATCCAGGGCAAGTCACTAGAGTGCTTATGCAGGTAACATGTCTCACCAAAAAATAATAATCATGTTAGGAAAAATTTGGAACAAATGTTGAGATAACAAAATGCATACAGTACTATAAATTGCCTATGCTGTGTGATTCAAGCCTGATGATAGTGGAAAGGCAGAGGCAAAGCAGTTGCTCTTCTCGCCAAAGAGAACATCATAAGAAGAGCAGTGACACATACAAACCTTTGACTGAAATCATAAAATGCACAGATGTGATACAGACAGTCTTGTTTCTACCTTCTATTAGTTAAAGCAAATGTCATTGTTTGTATTGTAAGACCTGTGATCAATCAGCTCAACATGGCTGACAGCATCACTTCATATAATAGAATCAATTGCCTATGTTATGTAGGTCTCTTCTCTGGACATTTTCAATAGTAAAAGGCATAAGAATTGAGAATGGGAAACAAGTTTCTTAATTTTCTTGCAATACTGTTTTTTTAATCATCTGGCCACACATTCTCTTCTTGCTTTGTCTTTACTTCCTCCTCCTTAGAAGACCATTTCAGAAGGGTTTTATGTACTGAAACTTAAGCTTCTATTATTTTTTAACACATATCATACTGCCTTCATACATTACACAGATTGAGGAGAACGGTCATGGCCAACACCTAGACAGAGCAAACAGGCACCCAATCTGTCCCAGTCATCCAGGTTTAAAAGAAGATGAGAAACCTAAACTGTGTCTGGGTTAGCATCCTTTCTAAAAGTATGACAAGCAGAAATTGATAGTGTAATTGATTCTTTCAAGACATCAGGAACCATGGCAACAATCAACATCCTGTGGGCTCTGTACTGCATCTGGCACCATACCTTACATATAAATTGGTCATGAGCCACCTCCATCAGAGTTACTTGAAAAAGGGTTTCCAGGAATGCTGAAGGACTCATATTTCACCTATGAAAAAGCCTTCCCAAACCACGGTGGCCATGAATATCCATTCCCAGTGGGTTTCTGCAGGAAAGAAAAAGGGAATGCCAAAGGCAAAAAGAACTGAATGGCAGGGGATAGAAAAGAGAAGGACAAGAGCTCAGACACGGGCAAGAAAGGAGATACTACAGGCTAAAATGCAGGAAGGAGCTAGGAAAAGTAGAGGTAGCAGAGACAGGTGACTAGTAAGGATGTAACTGGAAATGAGATGGTTGAAAAAGTTTAAAGTTTCATGCTGTCATCCTAGCCATTTTGAATTCTGCCATGAGTTTCTCCCATGTGAAAATCTAATTTGAAGGATTAAATCTTGGCTTGGTAGCAGAGACCTTCTTGCTTTGCTTCTGTGTAAGACTACATGGCACCTTCAAATAATTTTAGATAGGCAGATGTTTACAGATCCTGCATGCATAAACAGAAATACATGGAACTTAACCCACTTAGGCCAGGCATCCTCTCTCAGTCCCTGTCACCTGCTCCCTCTAGCACAGTGAAAGGAGTGCTCTTCACCTCAGCATGAACTTCAGCACACAGATGAGTCCCAACAGATGAAAGTGGTATCAGCATTGTGAGTAACTGCCTCCAGAGGTGCATTCCACAAAAGCAACCATAACCTTCAGAAACATAATCACGGCTGAGGTGTAAGCTCCTCTCATGGACGAATCTGTAGAATCAAAAAAACTGAAACAGGGGAAGCATCTTAGAGCCATTTGTCCACTCCCACACCTCTTCAGACACGTCCAAGGACAAGTTTGCAAAAGGCTGACGGTGCTGGTTTCAGTGTTGCTTATCTTCAGCATGATCCATATTGGCAGCTTTAACTTAAATCTACTGCTTTGTCTTCCAAAGAGGGACAAGTGCTTAACATAAATCTCTTCCTGCATTCTGCCTTAGCACTTCATTTTCTCTAAACTGAGCAAAGCATCTATCCTGATTTAAGAGACATCTAAGAGAGACAGGAGTAACAACATTGGTCATGAAATCTTCAGGAGTACTCCAGAATAGTTTCTAGCAAATGTAGTTTAAACTACATTCAGAACAAAGATAGATTTTTCCATGTTGTATTCTAGTGGTTTTGTGTCTTAGCCAAATCTCTTTGGAGTCAAAGAAAATGACCTGGATTGTCAAAGGCAGCTGCCTTCCCTGACTTTACAAGCTTCATATTTCTTTCTGGTTGCTAGATAGCAATCAATAAGTGAAATTTGAGGAGGAGAATTCAAACCAGGTATGTCTACCTGCATTTTCTCAATGAGCTTGGAGGGGAACAACAGTCGTTCAGAGTCATCACATTCCATTTGTAAAAATACAATATCTAGTGTAATGACAATCCCTGAGAACTATTTATCTTTTAAAAAAGTAAAATTTAATGTCCCATAAAGGAAAAGTGTGTGACTATGTCATGAACATGAGGAAGACAAATGCATTGTGTTGTAAACAGCCATGTCAGTGGGAAAAGGCTGTTAGCTTATTTTTATTTTCCTTCTAAAATTGCAACTGTCATGTGAACTCTTTATGAAAAAGATCAGAGCTAGTCACTAAAGTGCTAGTCAGAAATGCCAGGCGCTTCAGAAACCAGAATTTTAATATGAGTTTTGAACAGAATGAAGCTTTAACACAGCTCTCAAGCTATTTAAACATGGAAAAAATTAGCTGAATGAATGAAAGAAAATAACACAGCTGGTGACTATTTAAAAAGGAAGAGCGAGACTAAGTTTTTGTAAATTCAAACAGGGATGTTCAAAACTAAGTTCTTATAAACTATGCAAAATCAGATGTTGTACAAATATACAACTGTATATCTGTTTATCTTTCCAGATCAAGGCTTTGACAATAATTAATCTTAATGAAGGTTTCTCCAAGAAAACTCAAAAATATTTAACTCTGAAACAGCCCACAAATATTTGGTTAAGTTCATATATATATTTTTACACACACATTCGAAAGTAATTTACTGCAAAGTTCTTTTAGAAGCTTTTCTTCTTCCCGTACATTATTTATCTTCACCAAATTATCCTGTAGCATCTGGGAAGACTAATTTAGGCAAAGAAAATTTTGAGCTAAAACCAACATCCAACTTTTTTTATAGTTTTTGGACTCCAGCAGCATAATAGCTAGTCAGACAGAATACACAGACTGCTCCACCCTCATATTGGGCCGATACACAGCAGCTGTCCTACATGTGCCTCTAAGTTCTTGAGCAGTATATTTTGCCATCAGAACATTATAAAATATAGAATTTTTCCTCTGCAGGCAAAAGACTTAAGTGGGTCAGGATCAGCAAATTAACCCATAGCCCCTTAGCATCCTTCACACTTACAATTCTACCTCCCTGAAGAAATGTTTCCCTTTTTGTACAGAATTCCAGCATTGTTCAGTAGAATACATCTGGCAGAAATGACGCTTCTAGTTTTTAAAAAGAGAGAGAAAAAATAAAAAGGAGGTACAATAAACTCAGGAACTATGTCAATGAAAAGCTCCAAGCCGTTCAGGCACTGATAAAACTGAAAGGCCAACTGATAGTTATGCATCTGTCCCTACAGTCCTAGTAGCTGTCCCTTCTCCCACTACTGCCAACAGTATGGATAATGCAGCACCTTTTGTTCTAATAATATGCACAATAGATCTCTTTGCTTCATATTTTCATGGCTTCACTGTTTGTATAGGTCTGTTTATTTTGATGTCAGAGTCTCTTCTGCAAGTCAAATAATTTCTTTTCATGATAAACCCTCCAGGGCTTCACTTGCGAATTTTTTATTAAACGAATTTAATTTTTAAGTTTGATAGGTTTGTAAAAGTATTTTAATTTCTTGAATTGTCCACTTACTCTTCACAGGTTAGCATGCCCCTACAAAATCCTTTAAGTGGTAAACAGTTGGACTAAGTCCACTCTAGATCAACTAAAAGACGAGCAACAAAGAAGAAACTAAACTGCTGAAGTTAAGTTTCTGCTGCTGCCCCGAGACAGAAGCGCAACCATTCCCTTTCCTGGCACAGGATCTGGCTGGTCCATTGTCCAGGAAGGAAATCAGGACCACATTTGCTCCCTGTCAGCCAAGGACCACATTTCCCTTTACTCCTCTTGAAGATGTTAACTTGCCTCTTATTTAACAGAGCATAAGAGCATTACTTTGGAGTCTTCCAAACCAAATGGGAGGTCTACCCAGTCTTCCATTCACCTCCTACAGCTAGGAGTATTTAATGCATGGTTGCTTTTATTAAAAGCAACATTTTGAATTCCACCTTGAATGCATTTATCCTTGCCAGTGATTTTTAAGCCTATTCAGCAAGTAGGATATTCCAAGATATCACAAGTTTAAAAGCCCAGGTTCCTGTTTTAGGCTCTCATTCCTACAGTATTGAGTTTAATCATTTCCAGTACCACTGAAAAACTTAATAGGCTGCAAAAACTTGATAAGACAACATAATTGCCAGCTTTTATGTATATTCTTAAAATAGCTACGTTCCTCATAGAGGTTGCACAGCATTTAAGTGTTAGCAGAAACAATTCAAGAACTGAAACAATAGAAGCCAATTAGAGAATTATATCATGCAAAAACTATTAAAAAAATACAAACAAAATGTCCTTATTCCCTGTCTTGCATAAACAATAATTTCAGATACTGGAACAAATTACTGAAAACCAGAAAATCTCATCCACTATGAACAATGAAGATAATATTTACTGGTGCTACAGGAAAAATAGGTATAAAGAATCTTGTATCAGTTCAGGTAATTGAAGCCCCTGAAATGAATGAACATTATCTTAAATATTTCAGGTATTCAACCCAGTGGAAAACTAGAGTCATTTACTTATTCCAAATATTGATGTTAACTCATCACCAGTTAGAAGGTACGATCTTTATTGTAAGTTATTTCCATCCCTAGTGTTAACACCTCACACATGACAAGACACCTCCTGCTTGTGTCAAAGCCCCAGCCTTCTGAAACTAGTGCCATGGTTCTGTCTGTAGCAGGTCAAACAGAAACTCATTATTTCAAGTATAACATATACAGCCTCAAAGAAAATGTGTGGTAGCACTCTCTCATCTATTTTATACCATATATTTTATAATAGTAATACTATTTGAATAGCTTCAGGGCTCACTTATAGACCCCCTTTGGCAGATACTGCCCTTTCTTATCCAAAGCCAAAAAAGATCAGCCCCCTTAAATAATAAAACTGTGAAAACATAAACAGGATTACAGAACAGGGGTTTCCCTTGACTACTATCAATAAAGTATATTTATTCTATAGATCTCTTGATCAAATTTTAATATATGCTTTGCAACAATATTGTCAGGAAGTAATATAGGTTAACTCTTCTATTTTTCATCATATTAAAAAGACAGCAAGGTTTATTTCAGGGCAAACAAAGGGTAAAATAAAAGGATTTGTAGCAAAGTGGTTTGGAAGACACTAAATTAATCTTACACTCCAATCAATCTTGCAAGTGAAAAGATACTTGACTCAATCTGTCAGCAAAGTCAGACAGGTATCTGATCAGCTCAATGAAAATCCTTTTATAAACACAAGCTACAATGAATGCTATAACCTTATCTGAAGAAATGGCATGCCTTATACTCACATGCATGGTAATAAGGATGAAATTTGAAGTCTGAATACCTCATCAAGGCCTTTTTTTTTTTTTTTTTCTTTTATGAATCTAAGTGTTTAAGCAAACAGCATTATTCTATAAAAGGATGAGACTTCTAAAATAATGATCTTGAGAACCCCCTGTAACAGAAAGTCTCTAGATTACATCACTAGAGAAATTGTGAATATCTGCTCAGTGCAATAAATCTGGGTAAGAGGAGAAATCATCAAATTAGGGGGAGATTTCTAACCAGTATTCTTGCAGATTTCCTGCAGTTCAAATTTATGCTGTTGGGATAAAATATTATGCATGTAAGTGCAGCAAAGACAAAGAAAATGGAACTACTTTATACTTCTATCCTTGCTCACCTGAAAGTTCAGGTCAATGTTAAATTTTTCTAATATGTTTGATAATCGGACTGTTCATTACCTTATGCCGCCAACTGCTGCCTTACAGAAAGCAATAGGGCAACCTGATACATTAGGGATGTTAATCTCTTATTTCAGTCACATCCAGAGGTTGCAAAATAGGTGCTTTTAGAAAAAAATAAAGCTGCAAATGGAATGACAATACTGCAGTCAAAGCTAGAGCTCAGCTCTATTCATGTTAGCATCTACTATCAAGTTCAGGTACTGCTAAAATCTATTAAAAACCATCATGAAAGCAGCAGTCTAGCCGCATGTCTCATCCAAATCCCAAACGGGCTTCCCAGCCCAGGCTTCGCTCAGGGGTCCTGCAGTTCCCTGGTATTGAATCCCAAGCATTTTCCTTTAAAGCTGTCTCAGGTTAGTCCCTCCTGTAGCTATGCTACAAAGTGAGGCAGTGTGGCAAGAGGGAGCTTCACCATCTTTCCCTTTGAACACTGACATTTCTCCTCTGCAGGGGGGCAGGCTGGCCCCCAGCCACCACAGATGGGTGTGGGCACTCCCAAGGACACTGCCATGCCGTGGTCCTCTCAGCACCGCCGCAGGGGCTGCCTCTTGCAGAGGTGACAGCCTAACAACAATCAGCCACTACCAAACAAAGCCACAATGAGGTTTCCTCCAGCTCAGCCACAGCCTGTACGTGCTTCATTGTGTCAAAGCAGATATTCACATCTGACAATCCTGCTTTTAGCTGAAAGCTGTTCAAAAGGCTGCACACAGCAGAAAGCAGAGGGACAAAAAGCAGAAGGATATAAAAAAGGTATGGGGATAGAGTTTAAGATAAAGGTTGAGGACATTCCTTCCCACTAAGAATGAGGATGTACTATTCCATATTAAACATACATGCTAAAACATAAAATTCATTCGGGAATGAAAGCTCACAGTGAGCTCGGGCACTTCAGTGGAAAACGCTCAGGGAACTGACTCCAGGGCAAGGTTTTGCCTTAGTTCCACAGAACAATAAGGTTAAAAGCCTGACTGGCACGAAATTTTGTCACATGGTGTCAATCCCTTCGCTTACAAGATGTTGGAAATCGAGTGAAGAGGGCATTCTAGGGAAACATCACCTTCATCCAATATTAGGAGGTTCTGGAATCTCACCGAGACACACAGGAGCACAAACAGCTGCTGTGCTTTTCCTGAAAACTTGTCATTTGCCACATGGAAAAAGGAGACAGACAGAGGGAGGGGAGGTGTTGAGTCCCAGCGTGGGTAGTTGTATTGCTGACATTTAGCAACAGTAGGCTGACTTTCATTGCTGAAAGTGAGCCAGAAAGGCTCAGAAGAAAGTTTGCAGTATCTGAGAAATACTGCAAAGAGAGAAGCTAAAATATTAAGCAGAGCAACACAGCAATTGCTATTTAAATGACAAGCAGATACTGAGTTTGGAACAAGGTAACTATGGGAACTCATTCCATTTCTAAGAGATGATTGCAACTCAAGGCCATGGCCCACTGCTGAGGACTTTTATGAAAATTTGTAGACCAGATCCTCAGCTTGTGTGCCAACTTGGTCCTAAGTGAACCCATCTTGATTTGCACCACCCAAGAGCGTAGCCTTAGTAAATTATTAAATTTACAGAGATAAAAGATACATGTTGGAGTGTTAGAAATAATTTTAACTTTTTTCAGCTGACTTAATAAATAAATCCAATTTCACTCCTAATCACTGAAGGGTATTATAGCTACAGTGATCATGGTGGCAAGTAATGATAAAACATGCCAGGAAACAAAAAGACATGTCTGAGACCACCAAAAAAAAAATTCTCTAATTTAAGTCCCCCCATTCCATTTTGATACTGCCTACTCTTGTCTAAATAGGTGCTCTGGCAAACCATGATACCTGACTTGCCTCTGTGCCTATGAATGTGACACAAAATGAGACAATATCTTCATGAGCAATTTTTCAGTTCCAGTACTGAAATTTCTGTTCCCAGTGCCAGAGAGTCATACTCACTCCAACTAACCACTCTGCTGTCCATCTCTTTAAATACAGCTTTGCAGGTATTAAGAGCTCACTACTATTGTTTAGTTTCAAGGCATAATTCCCAAAGATTTGTAATTTGGCAAATTTGGTAAAGTGTTCAAATGAATGGCACTTTTCTTGGTTCGATCCAGGTTTACCTATCCTGATAACTTTCTTTTCTTTTCTTTCATTTATGTGTAGGCCGTTCTATTCATTGTGGACACTGTTCCTGACACGTAAGCAAAGCTTTCTGACAAAATTTGAGATTTTGAAGCAACGTCCTACTTGGCTTTAAGGATGTGTTAGATAAAAACTGGAAAGGGAAGAACATAATATTTTTTTCAAATCTAGCTGGTGAGAAAACACATTCACATCTGATGACTGTAGACATAACAGTAACATGGGGTTCCACTGAATTAAAAAAAGAAAAGAAAAAAAAGACACACACACAAATAAATCTTTGAATAATTTAAAGAAAGGTACAGACATACTTCAGCAAGATACAGCTCTACTATTTACAGCCTATGGCTTCTCTCCTCCCCCAAGTAAATGTTGGGCTCTTTCTTGTTGAATAGGGGCCATTGTTACAAGAACTCTGCATTAATATTCTCACCATAAAGGCACAACTGTTCTAACACAGAGCTTGCAGCAGAATAACTCTTATGTACAAAAGAGAATATCATTATGGACTCTAATAAGAAAGAAGTAGATGGAAGGATGCTGAAGAAAGAACAGAAAACCACTGCAAGAAGATAAATGATTTACACAGAATTCCATCTAGGAGCACAGAAGTGTTTTGTTTTTGTTTTTGTTTTTTTTTTTAAAGTCACATTCTTTTAAGCTATTGATTTCAGAAAAGAAACAAAGAGGTGCTGAAAGATAAACCATAGTCTAAAAACTACACACAGTGCACTCAGCAAAATAAGGGAAGAATAAGCAATATAAAGAGTATACAAAAGATGTTACAATCAACAGACTCATCTAAGCCATATTTATTGGCATTAGTTTTTCTTTTAAAAAATGTACAACTGCTCTTTCATCATAAGCACTTCCTATTAATCCAAGCTGTATCTTGGGAGTTTGTTGTGTATGAGCCAACTTTCATATAAGTGAGACGTGGTTATTAGGCTTTTAAATAAAATATTCAAAACTCAGAAGATGGTCGAAATCATCTCTGCATTTTAATTGAGAGACTACTGGAAAAAAAAAGGGATTTTTTATCACATCACATCTTAATAGAGCCTTTGGATTAAATACTAATTAATTTGCCACCAAAGTTTTCTGTTAATCAGTTGCATGTCAGCATACATTCTGACTGACATTTAAATTATAAACTATAGTAGGATTATCTCCAGTCTTGCAAATTACCTCTTTATAAAAGTCAAAGTAAACATTATGTGCTCACTAGAGGTATCATTAGTCTCTTGTTTACTCTCTGTGTAGTTCTTTGGGTTATAGGTTGTCTCAGTGTATAGACATAATGCTTGATCACCTTAGAAAAAAGGAGTGGGAAGGTTTAAGACTGACCTTTGAAGATCCAGCCTCCAATGACCAATCTTGTTAACAACTGTCTCATTAGGTTTATGTGTAACTGACAGTGTTTCTCCACAGTAGAGGCTAAACTAAGCCTCCCACAGAGCACTGAAAATGCTGATGACTCCATCATCAATATATTGGCCTTGATGCAAGCTCTCAGGAATAGTATAAAAATTACAGAAAACGACAATACAGTTGGGAGATGTATGAGTAGGCGTCAAGTTTGTGTTTTACATCTGTATGAAAAATAACCATCAACTGAGGAGAACAACTGATACATGAAAGCAGGTGGACTAACGGGTGGATGAAGCAACTAGAAGAAACAAGATGTTATATCTGTAACAGTATCACAAATAGTTATTGTGGTCTCGTATTAAAAAGCAGGAGGAAATTGATTCAGTAAATAAGCAAACCACTTTGTTGAAAGAGTAATAATTGGGATAAGGAAGGAGAGAATTATTTTTAAGCCTTCTTCATGTTTGAACAGTCTATTAGTAACTTTATAAAAATTATAACTGAAGTTTCATCTCCTTTATGTAATATAAACTAAGGGAGGAGGCTGTATAAGAGGATTGAAGCCTCACACTGACTAAAAAGTCATTCAATGAGACTCAGTGTATATATCACCATATATGACAAACGCTTCCACTAAACCAGAACTTCAACAGTAGATAAAGCTCTTCAGAGCAAAATTCTAAATTTGTCACAGCCCAGAAGAAATAAAATAATTTCTATTGAGATGTACAAATTCCAGTGGCCTCAAATTTGTCTAAAATTTAAAGCAAAAGTATGGAAAAATCTTGAGGGATGACTCTCAAAACACTGAATACTTATATTTTAGCACAATGAAGAAGAAAACAATGATGGAATTATGCCTAAGTTTAGTTCTAAATTATTTTGGTCTCATAATCACACTTACAAATGATCTTGAACTTGGCCACTAACCTCAAACCAAGAACTGAATGTAGGTATAGATTTAGGGATCAGTCAAGCACAATCACAGGGGAAAGAAGAATGTCTCAAGAAGACAAAAAAAAACCAAACTTCCTGAGCATCCACATATGTAAGACACATTTTTCATTTATCATTGCAACTGTTAATATGTAAAACTGCACCCAGATGAAGCAAAAATATCAAGTATGGAGGAAAGCATGCTGTATGCAGTGTCTTATCCCTGACCTTACCCAGCTCACGTAATCCTTACACAACCCACAGAGACCAAACCACTTGGAATTTGCGTGGAAAGTTCTTGCGCAGTAGATTCACCTTACTCCTTCTCTTTTGGCTCCACCATCAATGCTCAACAGAAAGAAGCAATTGTCTTTATACATAGGTGGGAGAGTGAGATAGTTACCAAGGAAACAGGCTCCGTTTGACAGAGATTTGGAAACCCAAACCCAGCTGGAGATGGGAAATCTGAGTAACCTCCCCCAGAAAGCATTTGAAAACTAGATGCAATCTGGCAGCAATTAAAACCCAGTTAACTCTTCCCTTTCTTCCCTTTGTGAATCCACCTTTCACTTTAATCTACTTTTTAATAATAGCTCTTCAGCTGAGTGGATTCTAAGAGATAGCAATGAGCTCTCCTGGGAGCCAACATCTATAAAGGACACACAGCTATATTTTTCTATTTAGAAGGACAACTACTCTTCTGTATTCAGCTGAGGAAAGTCCAAGTTGCACCCCCAGGTACACAAGTGGGACTCTCACTTTAAATGAAATTCAATCAACATAAGCAAGACCAGAATATTTCCTAAGGCTGGAACTCAGTCCACAGTTCAGTACAGTACAGACATGCCATTGATTATTTGGAGAGGTGCTATAAAAATGATTAAAAGCACCAGGATAGATCCTGAGCTGGTGTAAATCAGTGGCAGTCCCATTGATTTACTCCTAGCCAGAGGAGAGCTAATCTAATTTACACAAGCTAAGGATCTGAGGCCATCACATTTGAAGAAGTGGGTAGCAGAAAATGATACTACACAGAGGAGATATATCAGTGGAATGTAAATATAACAACAAAACAAGGATAGGGAGGAACTGTTTGAGGTGGTTTGAGGTGAAAAGACCAAGAGTAATGGCCACAAGCTAGACATGGGAAGATCTATTGCAGAGAGTAAAGATGCATTTTAAAGCATGGACTTCGAGAACCTTTCCTCAGAGAAAAGGCAAGTGAAGAGTATCTCCAGATCTTTCCCCGGAAAGTTACAGCTGAATCTGAATTCTACCTTAACTTGGATTACTCAGCTTTAAAAGTGGTCATAGTTTGGTATAGTGAAACCTTCCAGCTGAATTAATGAACAGCCTTTCTGAAAACATCTTGTGTGTCACAATTCTCCATTTCAGATAATAGTAGATTAAATCTATAAAGGCTTCTAAACTAAAACCTTCATGAAAACAAACAGGAAATTGGTATCATGGCAAAGCACATTAAGTTTAGTTATTTTTGCAAGCTGCAAATAATATATATTGCAAGCTGCAATTGGCTCAGAGGAACTTCAGGTAAACCTGGGACTTTGGTAAGGTATTATCAAGGTTGATTGAATTGGAGATGGTTGTTAGGAACCACTGTTAATTGATGGATGAACTTTGCATAATGCCTTCCAAGGATGCCCAAGCCTCATGAGAATAAGCTTGTCCTCCCACACAGCCCTGAGCCACCCTCCCCATTGCAGGAGGAAAATGATACAGTCCAACCTAAGCCAGCAAGCTTCCTGAACTAGAGGCTGGTTACACTCAAAGATCCAGAAGAAGACTTTCCCAACAGCCAGATCACAGCACCATATAGTCTCTCTGTCACAGGGACCTACCACACTAAGCACAGAGAATTTGTTAATCCCCTTTTCCCTAGTGAGCTCCTTCAGCAGTTGCCCTGGACACAAGGTCTAGCAAGCACTGCATTTGCAAACCTGTAACTGCAGTATGTTCTGGGGAGCTGCCCTGCTGCACTAACAAGAACTTTTTCACCGCAAGAAACAGAGATAACATCAAATCTGAATGTTCTATGATGGATGGTATAACTAATCTAGGTGATGACTTGGAGGATGTTTTTCCTATCACTGTGACTTCTGCTGGCAGTCCAAACTCTCTAGAGATTTATGCAATCTCCAGGTATCGAACACACACAGTTTTCCCCTTTACAAGCATTGTATTTAGAAAGAATAATAATCAGTTTGTTAATAATTATCATTAATAACTATACATACACATAGCATTTTGCTATTATTTCTCCCTTAGCATTCTGGCAATTCTACAAATACTGCTTAGCCTGAAGAAGCCAAGTATGAGGCAGAGTGTGGTTCTTCTGAAACTCTACTTAGACTGCTCTGTAGCGAATGAAGTGTAGGCAGAAGAACAGACTTGCATTCCCAATGTCCCATCTGAGATATGTCTCATCAGCCACCCATTGCTGGTGGGTTCCCGGAATGGGAAGAAGGAACCTACAATACAGAGCTTAGAAGCAATATTGGCTTTTTTGAGTTTCTTTGTGGCTTTTTTTTTTTGTCCTCCCAGAAAAAAAATGGGTTCTTTTTTTCCTAGTCAGATTTTGCATTTTGTTTATGGGCTTTATTAGCAGAAAGAGAATTTTAAGAGGGTTAACTCTCAACAACTGGAAAGGAAGACTGAAAAAACATGGATACCTAAAACCTAAAAAAGTTTCTGTAGAAGCCTTGTGCCCAGCAGATTGTACTTCAGTAGGCTGAAGCCTGCTTCCATGCATAGCCCAGTAAGCAAATCATACAGAAATAATACATTTGGCCCTGTTTCTAAATGTCAGAGCAACAGCTGACCTATTCCTCCTTCTAATTCTGCTAGGACTTTCACAGAGAGATCACTGTTCCTGTTTAACAATTTCTTTTCCTCAGAGATTTTTTTTTTTTTTTAACTGAATTGGAAAGGTGCAAGGAATTTGGTTTCTGATTGAACCAAAAGGTTTTTTTCCCTCTTCCTGAATACCACTGAGGAGGTCTAAGGCACTACAGAAAGTCTACAAGATGCCAATAGGAAGCTTTAAGGGTATGAGAAACCGGGACTTGCTAAATACCCAGGATACCACTTCCATTTTATCTCAAACTAATGTGTGTTCCAATCTCCTTATTTAGCCATGGTTTCTGACAAGAATATAATTTGAAGCTGGAATCTGAGCTATAATTTGATACATCAACTATAAATTTTCTTGGTTTTCCCTAAGCCACCCAGTTAATAGTGTTTACAGTAATGTCATTGTCTGGCATTGATATACAGCAATATAACACCATGTCATGCAGTTTGACACATTTTAAATTAAAATTGAGCAGAGAGTCCTTTCCCATACCAAGTTCCACTATCGTTAATCAGTCACATATTGTTTCTGAAATTTAATTGTTTTAAAACCATGATGTTAATTCAGAGATTCACCAGTGGAGATTGCCAGCTGGCAAGCACTAGATGAGAAATTACATTGACCTTCAAACGTATCCACCTCAAACCTCTGGAAGATCACCTTTTTCAGATGGAAAAACAAAAAACTCAACTCTTTACTGGAAATGGCCAGGAACCTTCAGAGTTGGTCTGATTCAGAGACCTTTATAAAAAGATCAAACATATTCTTCATACTTCATGGTGATTCTGAGACCAGATTACAAAATAAGACCTCTTCATTTGGTTCCCAAAGCTAGGCTAAGATGCTTTAGGCTAGCTGCTGTCTCAACAGGCTGTGGCATTGGTTCTTTCCTTGACAAATTTGATATGCTTCCATGGTACAGAGTCTTTACACAGAGTAATGAACCACTGCTGACCTAGGCAACATGATTAACATTAGCCACCTCTTACGTTATGACAGACACGTTTTGAACTGGAAGAGGAATCTCATCTCAGATCAGATGCTGGCCACTAAACATTTCACACGCTGGAAGCTCTGGGGTAGAGACTTTCCAAGAAGCCAGGAAAGCCAACACTGCTTACTTAATTTTGAGGTTTGGAGATAGAGACAGAATAGTTCTTACTATTTCATTCTAGTTTTCTGACAGTAACTAGATTTGAGTAGCATCCAAGCAAAATAAATGTATTCTCCTCAGATCTGGTGAAATCTACATAGACTATCATATCCATACATATTTAGTGAATCCATGAAAACCTGGAATTATGGTGCTGCTATAATCAAACTGGAATGACCCTTACTCAAATTAATAGAGTCAATTCATTTATCTAAGTTGGAAATGTGCCTACAATTGCAGTATTAAGTGAGAAATAATTTGTACTCGGGCAGTAGCTTCTAGAATTTACCCACATTCTGGAGTCAGCAACTAGCTTTCAGCTTTCCACTCAGTTCCAGTACTGTACGGTCTTAAGAAAAATACTAATCTTTGGTTTAAATATTTGTTATTATATCATATATCACATTGGAAGTTTAACATTCTTGAAACAAAGACGTGAAATTAGAAACATCTTGAGAAGAGCATTCTTGTTATCAATCATGTCATCTTGAACATGTTTAGAAGCTTGCTGCTGGCGCCAGGAATGGATGTTTTATTCAAAAGAATGTATTTAAAGAAAATGACAGCGCTTTTCAATTCAGCTTTTCTAAAACAAGAAATCTTTCAAGTTATCCAAGCCATGTGGATTTCAACGTTCCAGCGATTAAGACTACTTTCAATTATACATGCCTTTTCCATTATTTTTTCATAGCTTTAGGGTAGATTTTCAACACTCTTCATGAAGAATTAGACACACAAATCACTCACAACTATTAATGGAATTTGCACAGACGGTGGAAGAACTGGTACAGAACAAGAAAAACCAACTCAAACCACCAAAAAAACTTGAGAAAATCCTGTCATGAACTTTGCAGAGTGGATAGATCTGTCTTTCCTGTTTCTCATCTTGCCAAACTGTTCACTTCTAACTTTTAGCCCAGGAAGTGAAAACTTCAAACAGCTGTAAGGAAATCAGAAATGCTGAGAGTAACTGCAGTTTTGCATGTCCAGAATTTTCAGAAAGCTGTCTTTTAGTCTGGATAAACACAGAAATGGATGACCTTGTGTCGTCTACAGATCCTGGAGCTTCTGAGCAATGGTGGGCTCTCCACTTAGAAGAACAGACAAATGCAATGTTCTTGTGTTCCTCTGCTGCCATTTGAAAGACCTACAGTTGAATTAGAAGAGATTATGCAACACACTTGTCCATTTTCATTTGAGGATTCATTAGAAAAGTAAATAAGATATTTAAACAATGTTTGTGGGTTTGTGTTTTTTTTTTTTTTAATCAAGGGAACTGTTAATGAAACCACAGAAATTCACTTACACTCCTCTGTTGCCTCAGCAATCCACTTTTTTTCCAAGAAATGATCTCTCCAATCTAATTTTATCAATATAACTTTAAAAATGTCTTAATTAAAACATTCATTAAACCAAACAGATTTCTGCCTCAGTCAGTTAGACCTTAATACTGTGAAAAATGGTGCCATTTTCTTTAAGGTATTTATGATAGCTATAGACAGATTCCAACAGTAGAAAGGTTTGAGAAGACAATGTGAAGAATGGTTGAAAGGAAGGCCAAACTCACTCCTCTACTATCCTACCCTTCCTAAGTTACTTTTAAGTGCAACAACTGGTATTTGATTTTGTTGCACCATTTGTTTCCTTATGGCATTGTAAATGGACTCTGAGGAATGTTAACCATGTTTGTATGAATTCTGAGTCATCAATCGTGCGATGAGCATCTAAGCCAGCAATTATGCACCAAGATATTTTGAATTACGATAGGGCATTGTGAATCTCTTATACACCACATAAACTATTTACTGTTGGTTGCAATATGCAGTTTCAAAACTCTGCTCAAATAATTTTGGATTTGCCCTCAAGCATATGTGTAGTTCAAAAACATACAAGTTGTTTTTTTGTGACCAAATTTATTCTCCTTTTGTATATTCTCAGCTAGCAAAATATAAACTACAACTGTTTGGTTTAAACTGAAGAAATGTATCATTAAGTAACATACAAACAGTGTTCTTTATTATCCTGTCAGAATTTCCTTGAAAGGAATTTCATCACAGTATGATTTGGACTATCTAGTAGAATAATATTAAAGCAATAAACTATATAAGTGTATACAAGCATATAAAAGTGTACACTTGATAGGTAAGTTGGACATCCTGAAAAGTTATTGCCACATTCTCCATTTAGTATCACAATACCTAACTGCAACTTGTAATGTTAACTGTTCTGCTCTTTAGTCATTTTTATGGCTTACTGGAAAAAAGAAGCTGTTTGCTGTCTTTTCAGATGTTTCTGGGTGGTGGTTTGTTACACAGACAAAGACAAATACTTAACTTTTATATCTACATAATACCTTCATTTTTACAACTCTCCAACTTCTCAAATTAAATTAAGATTCTTGCTCTCAAGCTAGTTCCTGAATCAAACCTAGAAGAGCAAAAAGGCAAACAAATGGAAAGTTTGCAGCTATAAGATATGAATCATACTTGCTTAAGACTAGGTGCACGTGCTTTATTATTTACTTCCCTGAAGTCTTATGTTTTCCAGAATTTTCTCAATCTCTGCAATGTTATTTATTGGCATGTTTCATTCTTCCGCAACCATAAAAATACAGTAGTTAAAAATAGTAAGAAGGCTGTGTACTTTGCAATGCACCTTTACAGACAAAAGGTATCTGGAAAGTATTGACCTTTGCCTCTTAAAACACGTTATTTTGCTGCCACATTGGGATTCCCAGGTTCTGCTTGGAGAAAGCCAGTGTAGCCACTCAGTGCCGAGGTATCCAGCTTCTCAGCCCACCCTCTTGTGGGAAACATGCATCCAGAAAGAGCGTGGGAGCAAGTTGCAGGAACACATGAAGCCTCACCAGCAGTCAAAGCTGAAGGAAAGGCTTGACCTAAATTTAATCATTTCAGGGATGACTCAAGGAAGTGAAGAACAGTTTGCGACTTAACAAAATGAAATTTGTCTTGCAGCTATGAGGAGTAAATTTAAGACAGGTGTCAAAGACATAGAATTCCTTGCCAAGGAGGAGAAGTCTTAATTTAGGTCATACAAGAAAACAACAACAAAAAAAAAACAAACACACACCCTCCACAACACTTTGTTGTCATACAAGGTGTTTCTAAATATCTGACCAATGTTCACTTGGCTGCATTTCTTGGCATATAAAGATATTTACATGATTCACAAATAACTTATTGCTGTAAATACAGAAAACTCACTAATGTTAAGTGTTCACCTACCTTGCTAGAACCGTAAATGTTTACAAAAACTGGAAAGAAGACATCTGCTAATCCTAACACATTGGTAGTTCAGTGAAATAGTTTAAAAATCTTTACTTACTGGAATTTTTAGTTGACGTTCTTAGGATGATCTTTGCAGGGTTGATTTGTATTCTTATTTGAGAACTAGGAATATTTATATATTTCATGACATAAGGTCTACTACACAAGAAAAATTTTATAATCACTGAAAAGGAATCTAGATAATACCCTGGCACACACTTCTGCTCTCTCACTTGACACCCCTTGGAATAAGGCTGGCAAGAGATTCTTGTCTTCGTAACTCTTCTGGAGCATAAGCTGTAGTTACGCTGCAAGTGAACTCATATTGCATCATACAGTCTCAAAATGAACAGTAATCTCTATTTTTACTTGGGAGAAAACAGATTGTGTATCTCATCTGTTCAGCTATATTTTATTCCCAGCTGGTTTTTATGTCCTTGTTTCAGATAAAAAGATATTGGAATCTTTCAAATTCCTCAGAGAGCCCATTTTGTCAGCTCTTCTAAGAAGAAGGTTTTCAAAACCAGTGCATTAAAGGGCTAACCTGCATTATGGAGGATACACAACAGCTCTTAGGTCTGTGCACTAGCTCCACGCCAGCCACTTTCTTGAAGAAGGAAAAAAGTTGGAACATAGCTCATGCCTACAGATCTTTGAGCAAATGCCAAGACTTTAAGTAAAACTAAACATAAAAGAAGTCTGGCCAATAAGCACATACTAGTTTGAACATGTAAGCTGACCTCAAACAAGATGAGCTAACAGTATCTTAGAAGTACACCTGAAGCAAGCTGTCAGTTCTAAGGCAGCTGGTAATGATCTGTTTTGGCACAGCTTTGTAAAAGCAGTCCAACATGACAGAGGTCTTTGAGAAAGTGCAGCTTGCCACCTTCTCAAAAATTTCCCTTGAGTATCACAAATTTTTCAACACAATTTTCCGTGTCATAATGCTATAATATGCAGCACCAGAAGGCTCCTCCTATTGTTATTGTTCTGTATTTTAAAATCAAATGCACAAAAAGAGATTTTTTAAGTCTATTCAGAAGCTAAATAAGCAGCTACATTTTTAGAATTTCAGCTCCCATTCAGCAATGAAGCAAACGGGTTTTGAGCTTCCAGCTCTTATTTTAAGTTGAAGTTTGGAAGTCTTCATCTATGTGCCTAAGCAGGAACTAAAAATTACTCAGTTATCCAAATATCCATTTCAAGGACCAGTTATAGGTACCTGGTCATATATGACCCAAAATTAATCTCCTTTTTTCACTTTTTCCCAGTTTCAGCCCTCTCTGCCATAACACATGCCTCTCCCAAACCACTAGTCATTGAAAAGAACTAGCAACCTTTTCTTTATAAGAACACATCCACAGTAAACACTATTTTACCCTGTCACTGGGGACTTGCCATCTAGAAAAGATACGTGGATATGCCAATGCCACACCGTATCAAGATGCACCTACACAACACTGTGAAACATGTAATATTTTATGCCAGCAACCTTGCAGATCAGTATTAAAAATCAGACATTTTGGCAGAGTTTTGTAACTTTACCAGAAGGCTACCATACATACACCACTTCCAACATGCAAATGTTTTATCTGGGAACCCTTAAGCAAAGACGAACAGTGCTCCTGAGTGGAAATGGACAGGATTAAAGAAAAGGACATGGGGTAACAACCTAAGTCATCAAAATGCAGACCCTGAAGCTCTGACTCTCCCATTCGTGCACCATTTGGAATTTTTTAACGTATAGCGGATGTGCAGACAGAATCTCTACAGGCACTTAGAGTGTGCTGCTTTACTTAAAGGCTTTCAGACTCAGTGGGATAAACAGAAAATAAAGATTTGACAGTAGGCTTCCGTCTCAGCAGACACAGAAATTCAACAGAGAGGCTAGGGAAGAAAACCTTTAAGTAGTGTAGGAACAACAGGGTCAGAGGTGTCACCTTGAGCTGCAGAATTAAAAAGAAGTCTTCAAATACCTGTATCAGTTAAAAGTCTTTTTTTTTTAATTGCAGCAGAGACATTAACAGATCCAGGATGCACAGAATATGGTTAGTTAGCAGGCTACCACTCAGGAACAAAACCAAGCTTGGTAAGAAAACTGAATAACAGAAGAATAAAACAGAAGAAAATTTGTGTTTTTCATACTACTGAGAAAAACCCTACTTTTCCTCAATGAAAGCTTTCTTATTAAAAAAAATTTAAATTACGTATATAGAGAATCTTAGCACCTCCCATGTGTAAAAAGACTCACTCAGTAATGTACAATATATTCTTTCATTTAGGTCAGGAGCATCACAACAGATGGGGTCCCAGTAGTCAAAAATAAGCACATTGTGATCACTAGCAGTTATTAAGCTTATGCTAATAAATGACATTATGAAGCAATATATTATTCCTAACATTGTACAAGTTCATGATGATAGTATATGAGGAAAAAATATTGAAAAAATAATATCTGGAGGAACACCAAGAAGGAACAGGACGATGTACCATTTAGGCAAAAGAAATTCCAACCTCTTTTTACAACCAGAACGTTACCATTTGTGCTCAGATCAAAAAAGATTCTGGATAAGCCAAATGCCACTTTTCTTCATATCTTAACCAGCAGCCACCATTCTATATTAATGTGTAACAAGGGCATTGAGACAAAATAAGGCCATTATCTTAAAAATAAACCAGCTATCAATCAGACAAACTCAGGCAGCTAAATTGACTCTCTGTCTTCATTTATTTACCAATCCTGTTGTCTCCTTTATTTAATACTAACTGTTAGTCTGCTGATTCACAAATAAGTTCAAGCTGACCACACCAGGTGGTTGTAGTTTCAGGCCTGCTTGTTTGGCCTTGGCCCTTAATACTCAAGCACACACCTGGCTGGAGGCAAGGAATTTGTATAATATGATTCAAGCTTTATCAAACATTTGAGATTTTTCTTCCCTTTAGTAATTTTCTCAAATAAATATTTATGTTTTTCTCAATAGCTAAGGGTCAGTGCTTATAAATATGTGGTTCAAAAGTTCATACAATGTTTCTGTATATTTTTGTTATTATTTTCATTCTTAATCATTTAATGTGGAAGTTGTTTGGGTTTTGCTATGCATTTTGTAAACATTTTGTGCTTTACGGAAAAGCAATGCAGGTACACTCAAAAATATCAGCCCAAACTTAGTTACAAAGACCACACAAAGTATGGAAGATACACCATCTTCTCCTTGCTGTCCCTCTGCCTCCTCATGTCTGTGTGGCTGGACTGAGGTGTTAGACCTTCGGGATCATCCAAGATCTGTTTGTCAGAGGAAGCTCTGCCAGAAGACGTAGGACACAAACATGACAGGGCATTTCCTATATTATGAAATCAAATCCCATGGGCTGTATAAAAAGATGCAACTTTATTTTGATTTGAAGATGAACCAGACACTTTTCCAGATTCTGTCCCCTCTCGGCTGTAGCACACATGCAAATAAAGCTTGAAGTGAAGGTATGTGATTCATGAAGTGAGTCTCTGGGATTGCAGAGGTACTGACTAACACTGTGTTCAGAGCCTCCAAAATGCTTAGGACAGGTCTGCAATCAGCTGAGTATATTCCGTTTGTAAAATACTACTCACATGAGTTTAGGAAAGCTTTTGTTACTGCAAGTGCTTGTTACCATGGGACTCATCTAATGACTGCTGAAGTCAATCGAAATACAGGCCAAGGGCAAGGGACGTTGACTTCATAAAGACACCCAGTCAATCTTAGAAGATACTCCAAAGGTTCTTCTGTAGTCTCCTATGGCCTTTGTTCAAATAGGTATTTAGTCAGTAAATTAGCCTGTCAACTTGCAATCCTCTAAAGCAATCATTTGTTTTTCAGACAAGTGATACAGCAATTTCTTAAAGGCAATTCATACTTGTGTTTATCTCTTGCTACAAAAAGACAAGCCATGAACACAATTAGTTAACTGGAATAATAGATGGTTGACATAATTTTTCATTGTTTCTCTCTAAGGAAAAAACTTTGCAAAAAGTGGTATCCTATATCTTCATTTTCCATCCCATTGGAGAAACTTAACAATGATTATAATAAATAATCTGAAAATATAATAAACCTAAACAGCACGGTCAAAGACCATATACCCACTTCTAAGTCTGGTGCAGTCTCAACTGTACTGTGTCAGATTAGGATTATCTAGAAATTATGGAATAAATGCCTGAAACTCTAGACAATGTTTTAAATTCTGTTTACAGTAGCAATAGAATATTTTACACTGTCATGAAACAAACAAGAACAAATACAAAGAAAAAAAGAAATAATTCTTATTATTCTTGGTTATTCAGAGGAAAGCAACACAATAAAGAAATATATTTATCCTCAGATAAAGCATTTTACTTCTGATCTATCCATAAGCTTGGAAAATATCACTGCAAGACACATTCAGCACTTCAAGAAGAAGAAAGTTGGCTGTTGAGGTTTAATGATCAATTCACTGAAAATGAAGTAAAACTTTTCCATGAAGACAAATTGAAAGCAAGCTAACAACCAGATACTTCGTGGTGTAAGTCTTGAAATCCAAAAGTGAGCCCAAGTAGTATCAGACAACCTTACAGGAATAAGGAATATTAATCCCCAAACCATCCATAGCCTAAATCAGGACCTCATTTACCTGTATGCTAAATCCATTGTTTTCTATAGAACGTTACAGGATTAACTTCAGAGTGCATTTTTCCTGGTGAGCTATTTCTTGGCATTGTATGGGCACAGATGATACTTTTTAACATAAAAACCTTTCTCCTCAGCTACATGCCCACTTATAAATTTGATCTCTTTTATGTTTCTGAAGAAAAGTGAACCTCTTTTCAGGGCAGTCTAGCTGAGTCCCAGCTTACAAATGTATTTATTGAAAGAAGTACAGCAATAACAACTGTTCTTTTGTCTCTGTGAGAAAAGGCTGCCTAGAGCCAATTATTGTTTATCATTCCAGATGCACACTTTATGATCATGGTGTTAAACAAGATTAAAAAAATTAAGAATAAGGAGCCAATTGAATATCTTCAAGTCCAATCACATTGGAAAGGATCCCTTACTTGTATTTTATGTTGCTCAGTCTAATTGTCAGGTTTTATTAATTTTGCATGCTAAGCTGGAGACATTAGGCACAGGTTTCTCCTTGGGAGAGCAGCAGAGCTAAAAACAACACAAGCAGCAAAGGAAACTGTGTTTATAATTGCTCTGTTTCTTAGTCGGACTTTGTCAGTTCAACTTGGGTGGCGGAATGACATGGAGAGAAAAAGCTCTCTGATTTGGAAAAGGTTGTTTGCAGGTGTCAAAACAAAGTCTACTAGGAAACCAAGGGAAAAATTAAATGCTGTGAGCTATTATTGCAGGTGTGCTCTAGTGAAAATTACCGTCCTTTTGTTTTTGTCTCAGTAAATACGTTGTGTGGTTGAGGCCAAATGTAGCTTGGAAGGAATTTAAAATACTAGAAGCTTTAAGTGAAACTCAAATTAAAATTTCTTGGTCCAAACACACAAATTAGAAATTATTCCTCCTTCCCACTGAAGACAGGAAGACAACGCAGGCTGATAATGAACAAGCACTCAGGACTAAATATGCAAATAAAGAGGCATTTCTGACACTACATGGATCTAACTTGCAGCATTTAATAAACAGCCACCTTAGAGACCGTCTGCAAGCAATTAGTGTGCATTGGCAATACATCTCCCCATGCAGAGGAAAGCACTTATGCCCTGCTCCAAGGGGCACGTCAGTGGCTGCACCTGCTGAAGCCACCCCACAGCAGGCAACCGCCAGGCTCACGCTGGCTCCCCTGCCCCATTCAGCCAGGCTCTGAAAGGGGTGAGGATCACCAGCTTCATGGAGGTGGTCTCTGCTGCCCACCTCAAGTCTGAGCCTAGGTTTGGGACAATAATTACTTTTCCACTGTCTTAATCTAGGACCCACGTTGACTTGAACACGGAAAACAGCTGTCTGCGGGGGTTTTTCAGGGCATATGCTGGAGGAGTAATTGCTCCTAGCATCCCACAGCTAGACTTTGGATATAGGACAGGGACTGCCTTTTCCTGACAGTTCATTTTCATATGTGTGCATATACCTGTGTGACAACACAGATTTCATCCAGAGAGAATAAAAGATCTTCTGGAGCACTTCAAGACATGAAATCTAGCCTTAAAGTAGTATCCCCTGCAGTATCTTGGAACTAGGATTTGGAGTCTTTCATGCAATCAGATTCCTATAAATTCAAAAATTATCAAATTATGAATGATGAAATTGCTCCTCTGCTGCATCAGAGCCTGACTTCTTGATAAAATACCCTCATCTAGTAGATCTATTTTGGGGTTACCAGATGAGGTAGGTGGATACTTAGCAATCTAGGTGACAGCGTGAGAAGTCCATGAAGAAAATAAAGTAACACTGCCAGTCAACTGGACACCGGGTTACCAGTTCGAGGGCAAATAAAACCAGTCCAACAACCACTGGAATTATTTTTAGAGATGAATATCAGCAGAAATGAGAGAGACAGTTCAGAAGGATCAAGGGTCGTGGCACAAGCATCCTTGGTATGAATAAGTACAGTTGTCAATTTTTCTGCAACAGTGATACACTCAAAATGGGTCTGAATGCTAAATGGGGCACTCTCAACAGAAGGGAGATTTATTAGTCCCTGTGCTGCTGGAAACTATTAATCCTCAAGGAAAGACTGGGAGCATCCATGACTTTGAGAGAAGTACCCGAGTCCTTAACAATGTCTAGGCTCTAAGAAGTGCCTTTGGAAACTGGAGGAAACGATGAACTCTACAAAACAAGGCTGACCCAGAAGAAAAATATTCCTCATAAGGCCAATTCAAAGAATGAGCCTATTTACTCTGCACTGATACAAAGGGAAGGGAACGGGCTGGTAGGAGCTGAATGTGCCAATGAAATATTCTTGTGGTGAAAAGGTTTCCAGTTTCAAATGTGTGTGCCTGTAACCCAAAGTCAGTAAGGGCACGTGTATGTGTGAAGTTCTTTCCTCTAGAATGTTACACTTTGGTTTTACACATTTATATAAAGTGGTCCAAATGTCATAATAATAAAAATTGTTAATTTCTTCTTTTCTTTTTTTTTTTTTTTTAATGATAGAAGGCTGGCTATGCTGCACTTGTAACATACTTTGCCTCAGTAAATCTCTGACATCACAAGAATGATTTTGTGCTGAGTTGAATTCCATAACATCTAGCTGTGGATTATAATTTGAAAATACACACAGGCTTCTGCGCATGAAAAAAAGAAGATATACATACTGTCTACACTGAGAGATCATTCCCAACAAAGATTAAACACAAATATACTCCAATAAAATGAAGCATGGGACCTGAACCCACAGGTTCAGAGTTGAATTTTTAAGTTAGGATTGTCTTTCTGTGTTTGCTTAGGTCAAGATACTGAGCACAGCACACATTGACTCTGCAGAGGTATTCATAACAGCAAATTACTTTAGTTGTCTATAATGCTGAAACTAGAGGAGTTGATATATCACAGCTGTCTCTAAACTCCCTCCCTTAAAGTACACAAAAACTGGAAATCCACTGTCAGCTTCCTTATCTGTTCCACAACCATTGTACCAGCCCAATTGTACCATTAAGCCTAAACCCATAGCTTTAATTCAAAGTACCTTTTTATAACTTTATATGTAATAAGAATAAATGAAAATGGTCAGAAAAATAAAAGAAAACAATTTCTGCAACACACTCTTT
>NW_008590088.1:53358-104433 GCF_000691845.1 Merops nubicus
GAAAATCAGAACAATCAAAACATATTAAACAGTGTGATGTACTCTAGGTGATCCTGCTCTGGCAGGGGGGTTGGACTAGATGATCTTTCGAGGTCCCTTCCAACCCCTATGATTCTATGATTCTATGAACAGGTTCATGCTTTTTCTGAATCAGAAAACACATGACCAGTAGTCTGTATACTAAACCAAAGCACAACCTTACAACAGCATTTGATAGGCACAGCATAATTTCTACCTATTTTGCTTAAAAGTTTTACTTCTGATATAACAGGGTAAAAATCAAGATGATTCTCATCTTAGCCAGGGCTAGTTACTTCAAAAAGCCACATACTTGTAATTATATTATTTCCTTAGATGAACTGTCGATTTTACATCACATTTTCTACATATCTAGTGATCATTACGATAGCTGCTGAAGGCTTGCTGCTTTCTTACAGAGTTACTATTTATCCATTGATGTGTGATTCCTATTGGAAAAAAAAAAAAAACACAACTGAAATTTTTTAATATTGTAGCACTGCAGTTTATTATTCATGTGACATCTTCACTTTCACTGACATATCAGAAATCGATATCAATAATCTCAGAAAATATAATATTTCTCATGTTACACTGATACTCTATCATTTCACTATTAAAACTTTTTTACTTGCACCTGTAGTAGAAACATGCACTATGCCCCTACATAGAGACAACTTGAAAAAAGATTTTTCTGCCATGTTAATAGCTTTTTGTCATGCAGCACACCAAAGAAAATTATCTATGACAATCAAACCACACTTAAGACAGGTGGATAACCTGTGGCATATTAAAAAGTGTAGCTGAAGTAACTTTAAAATTTATAGCTTAATTATAAAAACATGATTTAAATCTCTTAAGAGGGAAGCGAAGTAGGCCCTTGAAAGCTACTTTCAGTTCAGCAAAATTTACTGCAATTAATATTGCAGAAATAAGCTATAAAGAAAGTTCAGTAGTACTTTGATGCCTACATTTATGTACCCTAACTTTATGTACACTTGCTCATGACAAGTGCCATGAAACTGTAACAGCTCTCTGCAGCCTTCTAGGCAGCTGGGCAGTCATCCCCTCTGTGTAAAAGGAGGAGGACAGCATTCACCAGGGTTCACTGGTCCCCCAGTCACACAGTGAACTTGTGGTTGTACCATGATCCAGCTTTGCAGTAGACTCAGAAAAAAAAAGTTTTAAACCTTATGCTTTAAGTTTCTATATCAAATCCTCCACTCAACACAAAAAATGTCATAATTTATGCAGTATTCATGCAACTGCATAGTACAAACATGAAAGCAGCCAACATCACATTGCAAGACCTAGTTCCCACTAGAGTTGTGTTACCAGAAAACAGTTCTGAAAATAGACAAAGCCTAGAATTTTGGGCACCAGCCATGACAGTGTATTCATATCTTCCCATAATGCTTAGGCAAATTAAAACACTGCATACAACGGTAGATTTCAAACACTCTCACAAACAGGAAGTGTTAGAATTGAAATATCAATAATGCTTTCTAAAAAGCAATTGAATGTCTTGGTTTATGGAGTAGAGCCTCACCATTAGAGAATTCTCTTGTCACTGAGCATGGGACTTTATGGCATTTTAGATGAAATACAAGATATTCTCCATTGTTTTCTTTCTGAGACATCACAGTTATTACCACCAGTAGCATTTCAAGACACCAACATTTTGATGAAAGTGCTTATAATAACACTGAAAGGGGCTTTTCTTGCTCAGAAGGAAATACAATGGGGAGATGAAGAATGCAGGAATTAACACAGGTCAGTTTTTAGGCCAGGGAAGTACAGAGGACAGCAGATTGCTTGCAGGGTAGAAGAAAGGGGGAAACAGCTACTTATTATGTTATCTGGTTGTTTCTTTTTTGTTAAGTTTTTATTTAGTTGCAATTTCAGAAATATAATTAACAGTCCCCAGGCAAAACTGAAGAGGTGGAATACTAATGGAAATTTTAATCTTCAGCATAAGAAATCAAAAACATTTGAATAGCCTACATACACTCATATCCACTTGAGACCAATTCAAATGTGTTATTTTCTTACTACCCAGTTCTCTATTTCGTTCTACAGTAAAATCATTTTAGGAACTCCATTTCTATGCCCACCTGTTCCTCTGAGAGACATTATATTGGAAGTGTCATGCCTGTAGAGATAAGAATAGTAAAATTAAACGTCTGGGGTGGGTTTGTCATAAGTATGGGGCAGGTGGGATATGTCTGTACTAAATTTATTTATTTAGGTTATGGTCCTTACAAGCAAAGTAAAATCGTCCTGGAACCTTCATACAAAAAAGTCTTCCTCTCGTTCTTTCTGAGGACCACTCCAAGATTACTACAATGCTTCAGTGTTTTCCAGTTATGTTTTATCTTGCCTAGCATAGATATTCTGCAAGAACAGTCTTAAATATTCTGTGAATGAATCAGTGAGTCACATATAAGGATTAGTTCATGTCCCTCATTGGACTCCAGTCATACATCATATTTTGGAGGATGCTATGATATCACACGACAGGTTGTTCATAAGCAGGGAGTTCTCCTCAGCTTTCACAGCTTGTGATGTGATTTGGGTCTAAGCTGCATATACAGGACTATATACACGTACATTTGTATATACACTTCACACTTTAACCAAATGCATTTACACTGATTGCCCAACAGAAAAGTCATCAATTACAGCTACAGTTATGCTCATCTGATAGCTGAGAAAGTACCAATGACTATTTATTCTTCATTTCAGGTTTAAGGGAAGTGTCAAGGGTAACACTGACACCCATCACAGAAGTAAGGGAAGGAGAAGCAGAGAAGATTAAAAAAAAAAAAAAAAAAAGGAAAAATGAAACAGGAAAAAATGAAGAAGGATAAAAATAGAATAAAGAAGAGAAATGGGAAGTATAACAACTTCACTGCAGGTGTGAATTGCTGTTCCTTGGTGTTACATCTCAGTAAACAGAATAAATGCTTGGTGGTGTGTGACTGCTTTCCAATCAGCGAGAGCAACGTGCTGTGACTAGTAATGGGTCATCTTTCAGCCTTCCTTTCCAGGGGGAAAAAAAACAATGACAGTGATTATGGTGGACCTGGGCTGAAAAAACGTTGACTGGTCCCTGCATTACATTAGGAAACTCTCTAATTTTGTAAGTTAAAATCATCATTACAGTTTAAACCAGGTTTCACAATTAGTGTGGCTTGTTTGTAAAAAATACTATAGCTATTAATTAACCCTTTGCCTGCATCCTTCAGAGGCAGAAGCATTATCCTTAGCATTCCCCTGACAGTTTTACTCAGACTCATTTATGCCATGATAAAATCTTAGCAGAAACAGTGTGTTCCCTGACAAAGACATGCTAGAGAATCACAGTTAACAATGTCTGCAGGTGCTCTATACTCTCAATAACTATGCAATTTCTCAAAAAAAGGCATGTAAAGAGATGAAACGGGCACAAGCTTTTACACGTTTAAACAAAAACATAACATGCAGTAACAGTATAAACCATCAGCTACAGTAACAAACCTATTGCAGTGGGCCTGATTCCACAGCCCTTGTCCACTTCAGATGAGTTTTGCTGTCAATATTTTTTACTTCTGGTACCAGTGAATTTACGTTTCCTAGTGGAAGGCCACTTCTTTAACCATGGAGAGCTGCATCATTGCCTCGAATGGTTAATGTCAGCTCAGGTTGCCAACAGGTGACAGGAATTTACAAAAAAGAAGATTGCTTTGTGTAGTTGGTTCTTGCATGAGTCACCCCTGAGGAGCCAGGAACTTGAACAGGGATCAAAGGAGGTAGACATACGTTTCATCTGCATATTGAACAGGTATGAGCTGTGCTATCACTGACCATTTCTGATCTGCTCAGAGAGTCCTCACCCCCATTTTTAAACTACTTAAGGTAGCAGTTTAATTTCTTCTCTTACAAAAAGAAATTTCAGTCACTGCAGAGCTCTGAATAATATTGAATCAATGTCAAGTGCTCAAGTTCTTTTTCATACATCGGCATGACAACTGAAAGAACTGGAAATTTCCTTCTTGTGATCTCACCAAATCCTGATCTTGTTCAAGGGCTACAGTATTCAATTCTGTGATTTTACTGTTGAGTTTTATGTCCTTCCTATAGACAATATAGTATAGCCATTCCCCAAAGCCTACAGAAAATCTGGCAATGACTAGTCTGCTGGGGTATTAGGGTACTGCTTATCTTGCTGACCAGCATTGTCTTACTATTGCTCTCCATTTATGTTTTCTTGTTTTGTTTCTCTGTATCTGCGAAGGTAGACATAGACATATGCAAAATCAAATGCTATTTTTCCATCATGGCAACTTACTGCCTCAGGTTACTACCTTAGAGAGAGAAATTGGGTGTAAATAATGTCATCCAATGTACCAAATGATATTTATATGCAGTAAAATCCTCCCTTCAGATACTAGCTGCCTACTCTCTTTTATAGGCTAACATTTAGCAATTAAGCCACTGAACATCTGGGCTTCCGATCGCTCAGTAATCATTTAAATCTAAAAGAAGATCCACTGAATTCCTCTTTGGGTCATAGTGTGGAAGATAAGCCCAAAGCAAAATATCTGTGGCACAGACAGAAGGGCACATTTGGAAAACAGCTGATGCCTCTTATTCAAAATTTACTAAAGCAGTGTAGGAAGCTGAGCATCCTGATGATTTATGTGGATAAATAACTTAGTGAGATGTAAAGGTTTACACATCTTTATTACAATAAAACAACACCTGGTGCCCTTTTGTTACCATCTGCATGTTCAAAATAATTTGGTCAGCATTATTGGCTTGGAAGATAGCCAGAGAGTCAAATTATTCACTAAATGGTGTGTATGAGCTGACGCATTACAAGCAGGTTTTTGAAATATGCTAACAACAAAACTTTACCACACATTGCCCTGGCTGACAGCTTAATGGCAGCAGGAACGAAAGGCCTCCATTTACCTGTGGAGCTTACTTACCTGCTCCTCGATGTACCTCACCCATCACTATTCCCCTAGGAAGAAGAGGACATTGCAGTCAAGACTCGTCCCTTATGACTGTATCACCTGTTTGTAAAGCATGTCTCTGTCAGTAAGATCTGCCTGTCTGCACTTGAGATTTCTAGTACATTAATCAGAGGAAAAGTCCAAATTCTCATGGAAACTCTCCAATACTTTTGTGCTATGAGCAAGCTGGCTAGAACTCAGGGAATCAAACAGCACACCGAGGAGCTACTTGTACTAAATTTTTCTTCAGAAATTGTGAAAGACATAATTCCTTCTCATAAATGCATTTCAGGTACTTGTTTATTCAGGCATTGGTCTTAATCTAATACAGAGGCTTTTTAGCACCTGGAATTCCACCTACTTGGACCAGACAGATGGAACTTGGGCATTGATGTTCCTCAGCAACTGTCGCTGTCAGAAGTAGTGAGAATTCAGAGATGCAACTTCATAATCCACCATCCGTGGGCCACGGCACCGTTCTACACCTCTCCCTTATGACTGTCATTACATTAAATGCATCTTTCAGCAATTTACCACATTTTCATGACAATGAAATGCAAATGACGGAAAGAGTCCATAAAATACCGTAAACCCCAAAATACTTCATTGGATCTATAAATATTTTAGCAATTAGACTGAGAAGAATCAGGAAATGTAGAGAGGCAGGGTGTCCAATCTGGTATTTGGCACCTGGTTCACCGTGGTTGGATTCTGACTTTTCTCTAGGAGTAAATTACATAGCTGTGGAGCTTTCACAATCCGGCCACAGTCAAGCCAGTTTACAGGCATTAGAGTATCTGTAAAATTGACTTACCTTGTCTTTACTAAACACTATTTTTCATTAATTACTGACCCATCTGCTCTAAAATGCATTGACCTGAAACATGGGATACAAGTTAATAGCCTAGAAGCAATGTTTCATGTTCCTATTAAAAAAAGTATAGTGAGGCTATTTTGGAGTACAGAAAAAAAAAAACAAAGAAAAAAAAATCATAATTCAGGTTTCCTTCAAGTGCTTTTCTAGCAATCACTTCATAGTGAGAGGTGCAATTTTATACTGAGAGTCTAGTCCTGTAGTGCAAAACTTAGTGTTGGCTTATCCCTGAAGTATTTGAACATAAAAGAGATATAATATGAAAATTTGCCTCTGAATAAAATATAACCAACACTATTTTTTTTTTTAATTGCTGGAAATCTTATTGAAAAGGAAATAATGTTGCAATATCTGCCCTTCATAACACAATGTAGTTCTAGACATTTAATGGAATCAGAAATTAGCTCATTGTGAACATTTCCCATAACTATGAGCCTTCCTTGATTAATGTAAAAAGGTTATTTACAGTAAATGTAAATAGTAACAGAAGAAGACATAACAACAGAATTCTTGGATATCCTGGGGATAGTTTGCTTACACAGAACTCCTCTAACAAGAAGCGAGAAAGAAAGGAAGAAAAAGGGAAATGCTTCTTTATTGTTAAAGCCTGGCTCCACTGCCCAGATGGAGGATGTAACTGAGCAAATACACAGTTAGCATCATTGTAAGTGGACTTATATCATCTGAGGACTGGTACAATAAATAATACATATAAAAGACTCGGAGACTGTTGGACTACTCAAATTTCATTGAATTTTTTTTCTGTAGATTTCTGAAAAATACAGAGTGGAAACAAAATAGCCACATTCTTTGTTGCCATGATGTTCTGCACTGGAAAATTGTCTCTCTTCCAGTAGCTCCACAGGAATTATATGAAAAAATGCTCAAATCTCTGATCTTCTGTCTTCATTTTCATGAGAATAGACAATGTTGGGGAAATTTGCCAAAGACAAAGTTAGCATTTCCTCTTTTTTTGATGTTTTGTTTTACTCTTTGAAACAAGGGGCAATCTCGTGCAGTGTTCCTTGTCCAAGGCTGTTAAATCACACTACTAAATACGGTTTGTGCAAGTTTCCAGCACGGCACTGATCCTGCCGTGCACAATGCCTACAGGCACTTGCTCTGCCTGGAAATTAAATTCTCTAAACCAGATTAAGGTAAATTTACCAACTGGAATTCACACAACACCAAAGCATATGATTTAGACAACACCAGTCTCCAAACAATTATGAACTCTAACGTGGAATGTCTATGCTGAGGAAGAATTTTCACTTAAGCCATTTCAAAATTGCTCAGAAAACACTGCCAGATGTACAAGTAACATTCAGTAGATGTGACTTGGTCGTCTAGGTACAGAATACAGCTCATATGGGTTCACTTCAGGTTAAGTGAAAGTCTGGACTCTAGCTTTGGCAAAAAAAAACAAGCAAATATGAGATCTACATTGAAACTGGAAAGGGTGTATTTCTAATTCTATTTCAAATTCCTCCTCCTATTAATTTGTCACACAGCAGTTTTCTGTTTAAATCATAGATACTGTTCAAGGCATTTAAAGAGTTTTGGTTTGGGTTGAACTGTGTTTTTTAAAATACCTTTGGAAAAAACAAAGTGGTTTTACGTTTTCATGTGAACAACAGTAAAAATTACTATTTTTTTCCTGTGATCACTGACATCTGAAGGTTAACTTCACCAAACTTTGTCACTTGGTTTATTGACAGGTCTGGCATGACAGAATTAAAAGCTTGAGTGATTCACTGATGTTTAACATTATCAGAACCAGTTCTGTGTAATAGTAAGGAGCACATTTTATTCCCATAACAATGACTATGACAACAGTCTGTAGGATGAAGATGAACTGAGAATATGAATGAAGACTTTAAAAATTATTTTTATATGGAAAAGTTTTTGTGTCTTGAAAGCATACAGTATCTCAAATGACACAGCAAGCACTTCTCAAAACTGACTGTACCTAGTACTGGTTTCCACCTTACTCTAAAAAAACAGTTTGACATTTTCATATTAAAATAGTACCTGATTCTAAGCACTGCTAGAACTTTGGTGCTATCGATAGGGTTTCTGGCTTCTAGAAGGATTATTTATGGAGATCATGATAAAATAAGCCCAGGAACGATAATTATTAACTCACAAAAGTAAAGATTTTCTCTCACTAACATAGGTTAGCTGCATGAGCAGAAGATGAAGCTGTGTTTACCAGATCAATATCCACAAGCACCTACCACCTACTTGCAAAAAGTAAAACCCCTGTGTTGTTTTTTTTTTTCCTATCTTAAAATGATAATACAATTCATAAACATATGACTTACATTATAGAACAATGAATCTCTGGTGTCACACTAATTAAAAAGCTAGTATTACATTACTTCCTCAAGGGCTCATTTTATAATTTTTAGGATTATAGCACATTGATTAATTTATACAAGTTTTTAATCCCCTAGTATTTAATGAAGTCTAGGAACTTGGGAACGTGTGTATAATTTAATTTGTATAATTTTATTACATAGGAGAAAAGTTAAACTGGTCATGTACTACTTCAAGTAGAAAAGTGTCTGAGCACACCAGTTCAACCATCAGCCTATTAACCATTTGCAATGAAAACATCTGAGTCTAAATTAATTCTAGGGTTATTAGATTATTTTTCAACTTGCTAAGGACTCCAACAAGCATCGCTTGTCTTATGTGCTTGTCAACTGCCTTTTAATTAGCTACTGTGTAACAACTGAGCACAGTGGGAAGCTAATATCTGTTCAAGTTATCTTCCATATCATTTAGAGCGCCTTGAAAACGACATTGTCATTATCCTGTACAGCCTCAGATTCAGCCATTCTGGCACATCAAGTTAAAACAGCATGCTGCATAAAGAGGTTCCTAAATGCATTGCGGCTAAATACAATAGGAACTAGCAAAATAAACTGTTGAAGACAAAATATTCTACAAAGATAAAGTGCTGGATTGTGTTTTAGACTGGTGTCTGGTTCATTTTTGCAGCCTCAAAAAAACAGTTCAATCACCTACTTGTCAAACTGTTAGACCCATCCACAAATCATAAGCTCACAAACAAAAGAAATTTATTTTAAGTCTTCTTTAAAAACAGTGTAAAAATCCTCAAAAGCTACAGTTTTAGGAAACATAATCCTGAATCTAAAATTAAGTCTTAGATATATTTCTTGGGGGGAAACAAAACAAACAAAACCCTAGGCACCGAATCTTGAAGTCATGTTTGCTCAGACCTTATAGTAGGTCAGGGACAGGCTCCAACTCTGGGCATTAATCAAGAGAAACAGAAAATTTCTGGATGCTTAGAATGTATTTTCTGGTTAAGTGATGGCTACAGAGAAACATTACAGAATCTCCAGCTCTCTGCAAAGTGTAGAGACAAAGGAAGGAGACTGATTACTTGAAGCATTGAAATAACATTTTTACAGAGGTGGAGGCAGACACACAGTTCTATTTATAATGGCACTTCTTTACTCCAAAATCTTTTTTATTAGGATGCTTCAAGCTCGGGGGGTGGGGAGAGGACTACACTTGCACAGTGACAAGTAAATGTTGAGCCTGACCAGTGAATCTTCTAAATGACAAGATTTATGAACAAACCCTTAACAACATGTTGCACAAAGTTTTTCTTGTTTTTGCCATTTGTCAGTTTTACAGACCAGCCTTTTCAATTTTCTCCTTCTCTTTAATTTGGATTCACTAGAATTAGATGATAGTAAGGAATTAAAACAAAGACACATGAATGTCGGTTAAGTAGCAATTAGAGTTGATAAGCACATTGGTCTGCACTCTGAGAACTTGGGATTTGAATTCTACTTCACATCACTTTTCTATTTGGCAGCATCTCAACACTCCCTTCACAAAGACGTAACCAGCTAAACATGGCATCTGTCTGAATGGATATTGACAGACATTTTCGGTTGTATTTATGTTTTCCAAACAAGTAGCTAGCATGATAGAAACCATCACTTAACACTTTATACAGATACGACTTAACAATGTTTTTAACACAGAAGAATATCTAGAGTAAGACAGGAATAGCTACTGTGTTGGTGAAGGCAGCAAGTTGTCTCTACTATGGATAAAAGATGTTCTAAAGCTTAATAATTAACCTGAGTTAGCAGACTATTTAAAGAAAATTCCTTTTTTTTCGTATTTTAGAAAGATCTAACACTTACAGCAATGCTAGAAATTAGACTTTGGTGCTAAGAAGTACTCAGCTATAAAACATTTATCACCTCTTGCAGAAGAAACACCTTTAGATTATTAAATATCTAGGTTTATTCCAATGCATAGTGTAGCGCTAGGCAAAGAGGTAATTACGCAGCAGGGAGAAGAATCTCTGTGAAGGCAGCTGGAAGAAAAGGCCTTATTTATTTCAACTCCTCACAATTATATTAATTTTCTACATGTTTTTGAAAATCTTAGTGGCCTGTCATGTTTCTACTTCAGTTAGCAGAAAATTATTAGGGGTATGAGTAAGAGTCATGTTCTTCTTTGACAGTGAGGTGCACAGTGTAGAGACAATGGTAATTTTGGGATCAGTGTCTTGAGAAGCTTAGATACAGCACACGTAACAGGGCTTCCCTGTAACAGCTTTTAATTGCTTTTTAGTCCATTTAACTTGCAGTATTTATATATATTAAACATTAAATTCTCCAGATATTTTCTTTCTTCTTTTGAATTTTTCAAATGCAAAACCAAATGCAAATAATCCTTTTTCAAAATAATTATTTGTAAGATGGAATATGCAGAAAGTATACCTGAACAACACCAACATACAGAAGAAGGAATCTCCTTCTGTTATATAATTTAGCAAATCAAACACAAGGGGTATCTCCTTGTAGACTGTACAAGCTTCGATTCAAAAATTACTCAGTATTATTCTTTAAGTTTCCATTAAACATTCCATATATGCTTTTGTAATGCTATTTCCATGACACTTTCAGCACCACCATAACCCACTATCTTCACTAGTTTCCCTTCTTTTTGCTACCTCTTACTGTCCAGCCACATCCAGTACATCCCAAATACACAGCACAGTATCTATTGCACATCCTGTCCTAAAAAGCTCTGCAACCATGTGCTTCACTCCATATATGCAGTGGCTGTAGGATCATTGACTGAACTGAGTGGCTCTACGTCCATACTGCAGTAATAGAATTATAGAATGCTGTGGGTTGGAAGGGAACTTTAAAGGTCACCTAGTCCAGCCCCTTTGCAGTGAGCAGGAAGTGAGCAGGGTCATCTTCAACTAGATCAGGTTGACTCAAAGCCTCATCCAACCTGGTCTAGAATGTTTCCAGAGATGGGTCTTCTACCATCTCTCTGGGCAACCTGTGCCAGTGTTTCAGCACCCTCGTTGTAAAAAAAAAAAACCTTCCTTATACCTAGTGTAAATCTCTTTTAGTTTAAAACCATCACCCCTGATCCTGTCACAAAAGGCCCTACCAAAAAGATTGTCTTCACCTTTCCTACAGGCCCCCTTTAAATATTGAAAGGCTGCGATAAGGTCTCACCAGAGCCTTCTCTTCTCCAGGCTGAACAAGCCCAACTCTCTCAGCCTGGCCTCCCAGCAGAGGGGTTCCAGCCCTCAGACCATTTTTGTGGCCTTCCTCTGGACCTGCTTCAGCAGGTCTGTGTCTTTCTTGTGCCAAGGACTTCAGAGCTGGACACAGTGGGGGTATCCCCAGGGCAGAGTAGAGCAATAATTAATCCCATGTTCACCAGTCTGAGCTAGGTAACCAGGAAATTTCCCTGCATCTATGGGACATTACAGTAGCTGAAAATTTCTTTGCTTTAGCATGTGTTACTTGGATTATAACACCTATAAAGGTAAGTGATATTGGCTCTGATGTTCAGCCAAGACTGCCTAGATACTTTCTGTCATAAGTTTCTGCTTTAGTTACTTATAGGCTTCTACACTTTAATTTCTCTGACTGACATTTTCCATTCCAGGCTGATGTTTGCCTCAGGCTTTTTTATTTTTTTCTTTTTCTTTTTTTTTTTTAAATTTCAGCAAAAATTATTCTGTTTTTCTAGAGAATAATTTGTGGAAATACATTTTTTTTTTTTTACCATGGTAAAATTTGCCATTTTATTGATAAATTCTAGTACCCTCTGGTTTACAATTGTGGCCTGATATTTTACATTAAGTAAATGTGTGAAGGAGCTGGAAGAATTGTCCAAATTCAGACAACTTACACATTTGGGGAGAACTGCAGACAGCATACTTCAAAAGACTGAACTGCTAATACTGCAAATTGAAGCCTTCAGAAGTCCAAAGTAGCAAAATTTGGGAATAAGCAGCAGCTTTCCCCTGCATGGAGGCATGGTGCTTACATATTATATAGCCTTGTATTTCATAATTCAGCAGTATGGGTGGCTGAATTAAGGCTGAATATCTTGCCTTTCCAAAGTTCTGAGAGGTTTGTGTTGGTTGTATTTTTGCAAACCACCTCATTCTCTTAAACACTAGTTGATATTCTTCTGTAGTTTGCAGTAAAATAGAGCTGAATGCAACCCTTCAAAACACAAATCTAGGATTCTCTGCCTAAACTCTGTTGAAAACACGTAAAAGTTTTGTGCTAAAAAAAATCTAAGGCAGACAGTTGATCAAACAAGCTTTGCTGGGGTGGATTGCCTTGGAGGGTTTGTATAGCTGAGTTTAGTAACATCAGGGATCCTGTCTGAAAGATGTGTTCAGCAACTAAATGATTTATGAACAGCAGAATCAATAAGCAACCACTGGTGTTGAAAATGTCTGTTGAAGTAAGGTATCCCAGTCTGCTTTGACAGTATCTGTCTAGAGTCCAAAATAAGGAAGCAGGTTGAAGATTAACATCTCAACAGGCTCTGGAGGAGCAGGATTTCCTAAGGAAACCTTAGTCATTTAACTCCTATTGCCCCTCAGACAAAGGTTCTGTTAGAAGAAAATTGAAGAAAGCATCATGATAGAAGCTGTGGGATCTCTGTAGCACTGGTGATACAGGAATTTCCAGTCTGCAGCTAAGAAGTGATGGTTACTGCTTGTACAGGATGAAAACCAGACTGTTCTCAAGAGGAAAATGACAACATTTTGAAGTGATTAGATTCTGCATCATGCATAATTTTTTGCTTAGATTCTGAATAACAAATGTTCAACCACAACAACAACAACAAAAAATCAGTAAAAGTATTAGAAGACCAAGAAAATTTCCTCTCTTATATCCCATTCAGAAGTGCCACAGCCATTGGCTGTGAATGTCAGGGGCTCTTTGGCTGCCCTTGAGATACAGGGGCAAGCTGGGACCACTGTCCCCAGAGCCAAGGGCTACCCACAGATGCACAGTGGTGCAAGAATCTCTGAGTAAACTGGTGGAAATCCAAGGTTTTGGGGCTTGTTGATGAGGAATAGAAAATGTGATGCTCGTAACTTGAGTTAGAGGTTCAAGGGCTGCTCGGTTCACTGACACAAAGCAGTAAAATCAACATGAAGACAAGGCTCTTCAGCATGCAAGATTCCTTATGTACAACTAGGATCAGGCTCCCAGGCTTCTGGGCTGCCAACCTTAGGACTAAGAGCCTGGGGCATCCATTATTACAACAGAATCCTTGAGCTGAAAGTTCTGAGAAAGAGCTAAGCAAGTTCTACCAGTGTACATTTCCATCTAGAAGAAGGAACTGAAGTTGGAACATCCATAAAATCTGCTACCAGAAGATGTATCACTCCACTATGAAGAGTGACAGAATAGAAGCATTACAGTACTAGCAAATGTGTCATATATTCATGATTTCAACCAATAAACTGTGACAGGCATCCTTCTAATCATTTTCTGAGAAAAAAAACTTTCCGAGTGAAAATTCCTGACCCAACCATAATAATTATGTTCAAAGCCATGAGAAGTACCAGGTATCTGAACGGACTTTAAAAGTGCTGAACTTCACTGACTATTAACTTCACGGATTAAAGATTTTCTGTAACTTTTTTTTTTTTTTTTTTAAAGGGGGGATAACACCAGACATCTGGCTGAATTTTAACATTTCTTAGTAGGGACTTGACAAGACAACAGATTCACAGTTAATGAATTCAAAGCTTCATGAATATATAACAGCTCTAGCTTTGCAAGTATGAGTGCTACCTCCAGAGAGCTAAGTTGCAGAGCGGTGCTGCTCTATTTTTTCAGCAAGGCTACCCAGCTGTGTCCCCATAAAGAATCAGCTGATTTCCTTTGGGATCACCACTGGTTCAGAACAGCACTATCTAGTTAAGACAAAAGAGACCAAAACGATAATCAAATACATAAGGCTGATTATATTCCCTTTCAGTGAAGTTTCAAATTCCTCATGACATATCAGCAATGGTTGCAGAGTTTTTAGAAGACCCTGTAGCAAGAATGAAAGCACTTGGAGTATAAGGAGAAAGGGAAAGCTCATCACAGCTTACAGAGGGAAAAAAACTGGCACACAAAGAAGGGGTCTCTGACTTGACATCTGAACAAACCATTATTCCAAGTGGCAGATGGGTCACCGAAAACAGAGGAGTTGTGTGCTGACAGCAAGTATTTTTCCTTAAAATGTACTATAATCTGGAAACAATAGGAAATAAACCAGAAGAGCTCAAAATGTCATGAATAATGTAGGCATATGTTATAATTAGGCTGCATGAATACATAAAAAGTTTCCATAAATATTCACTCTGATATTTATAGACATTTGCTATGGTCACACTGACTCACCTTGCCGTGAGCATTCCAGAGACTGGCACAAATATTTGTAGAAGGCAATTTAGAGCCACGGAAACTAAATTCCATCTGCCTGAGTATGTTCCCTGAATTGTTCGCAGAGTCAGTCGTTGTAAAGAATCAGTGTATCAATATACAGTATGACACAGACATCTCACTCTGGTCCTCTGCCAGACACCACAAGCGGCAGGAGAGCATCCCAACTACACACTGCCACCATTTGCATTTGTGTTCAGGCAGGTGCCAAAGCGTATTGAGACACTGTATTATGAAATATTCTTAGAAAACTAATTTAAAACAAGTGCAGCAAATTCATAGATGTGGTAAACATGGATTTTAGCATCTAGCCTTCTAGAAATTACAATAATAATGTTAATAGCCTGGCAGAGTTTAGGAGCACCAGATCTAATGGCATTCTTGATGTCCCCCTTCCCCCTTAGAGAACAGGGAAAATGGGAAGGATGGTACCTGCAATACTACAGCTAAATGTCTTCCCTTTAACTGTCCCCTGTAAAGCAGAGATCTTTCAACTCTGGACTGTTTATTCTGGACAGCAATGGGTTACACATGGACTGAAGGGAGAAACAGACACAGACACGCTAATCCAAAATGTTTAAGCTAGCTCTGTGTGTACACATCCCTTCACAATGAAAATAATAAAACAGGAGATGTCAACAAGATTATTTTGGAGATATTCAGAGAGCAAAGCATGAGTAATTACCTCACTGAAACAAATAATCTCTTTAATCTTATAAGGAAATTTCAAACCTGCCTTTTAGCAAGCTGTATTTGAGTTCCCATACTCAATTGAGGTGTAAAAAATATTTGGTTTTATTTTTAAGAAATGCGTAGCAAGACTGAACTCTGAAGACCGTGTCTTGTTGGGTGTGAAGAAATTATTTAGACAAATTACAGTGCTGTCACATTCATACCTCATAGTTTAAAATAGATCTTGTCATCTAATTATACAAGAGCTTGAGTTTGTTTAAGAAGTTTCTCAGAGGTATTTATCTGGCTCTACATTTCCCTTTGCCTTTGATTATAGCTTATCATTTCAGTCTTTCCCTCTATAGCTTTCTATATTTTATTGTGGTGTTTAACAGGTTGAATTTATCACATCTCTTCAGCTGGGCTAAAGCAGATAAAACCGTGAAGTCTCAGTACAGTTCTTGGCAGTTCACAATTAAAGAATTATTTAAAAACAAAGGCATCCCAAAAAGGGATTTCAACAGTAAGAAACTGGGTCTCTGAAAACAGTTTTGACGTCCCACCCATAGGCCTACTGAGAAAATTTAAAGGAAAAGGAAAAATCCCCTTGTGTTTTAATTCCTGTGCTATATTCTCAAAATGTAGGGGCAAACTTGACTAGAATTGGCTAACTCATGATAATTATTTCAAGAACTTATACTCTGCAAAACAATCTTTCTCGTCCCTTCTTGCTTACCATCAAAGACAGATAAGCTGTGAATTGCTCAAAAGTAGTCATTACTGAGGCATGAAGAGGGGCAAAGAATTGCCATCAGAAAAAAAAAAAAATTAGTTAAGCACAGCTCCCTAGGAACTGCTTAACTAACTTGATGTTATATTATTGAAAGAATTTCCTTGACCAAACTATTGAAGTCTAAAATACAGAAGTCTACAATAACCAGCCTCCATAAGAAATGTGAACCACTTCAGAAAGTTGGAAAAGGTCCAAGTAGCTAGGCCTGATTTGGAAAGATGACATCTCATCTCACAGATGTTATTTACTGTAAGCCAACAATAATATTTAAGGCTTAATCACCTGATGATCATAATCTGGTTTCTTAGTGACTCATAACTGCAAGTACTTGTGAACATATGACTAAACATCCAGAACCAAAAGGCTGCAGAAGGCCATCTTAAAACAGGTCAATTAGTGCTTTCCAGTCCATATACTGCCAAGCCACAAGATCAGTATTTTCTAGTTCTCCAGCCAATCTAACATTACATGTCTCTTGGGATCAAACTCTATCCCACTGGTGGTTCTGGAGATACTGTACCATAGCTTGGTTCATGTGCTCACTAATTAAAGTTACCTTACAAAATGCATCTGTGTTAAGCTGTGGTTGACATTAACAAGCTGTTAAATTAAATTTTGATGCAGTTTTGAGGCCTCCCCTCAAAATTCAAATGCAAATGAGCCCATTTCATTATGCAATTAGGACCGCTGGAGCTCATATGGAGGGAAACAGCAATTTTAAAAGGGCAGTTGTATTTGCTTTATTTTTTCCCCAGTATTTTCTGACTGCTCTTTTCTCTCTGGTGGAAGAACTGCATCTGCTTCATCATTTCTTTCAGACAACTATGACACATTCCTATTATTGGATATATTCTGCAGGTATAACAGTCATGTTATCATGGCATTCAACAACATCATTGCGGAATTCTGTAGTTTATTTTATCAGGAATAAACTGACTGTAGTTTTTCTTGCTATGAGCTGAAGGTTTCCAGTTTTTTAGTCTGAAATCTAAACTAAAAATGAAGAAAGCAGGATATTGCAGCCCCACCTGTTTAGTATACAGTTTATATTCATTCTTACTATTACACAGTATCTAATTCAAGATCTTTTGGGACACCATCTTTATCCAAATCCTACTTCAGAATCTGAAGCAACTGCAAACTTATAGTAATTATTAGAATCAGATCTAAGTAAAAGAGCAAGACCTAAGTAAAAGAGCAATTAAAATCATAAACAGCAAGCCCTACACAGTGACTTCAGGAACTTTGAGCAAAAATACTAAACAAAGGAAAAGAATATGTGTATTTTCAATAATCAATCATTCCTCAGTAAATTTCTTTTGCTTTTAAAGAATATCCACTGAAGTCCATCTCCATCTTCTGAAGGAGAGAGAGCCCAGCTAATGACTTTATTTCAGAACAAGAAAGATTTGCCTTTCCACTTTCTGTTCCATGCCCCTCCATGAGATTTTCTTCTTGGTGTTGGCGGTGATGAAAGAAGCTATTTGCTTGTGACAAGAACAAGCAAATCTTACTGATGAAAAGTGAGGCAGCTTTTTTGCTTGTTTCTCAATTAAATCAATAAAACCCAAAATGTGCCGGTTTCACTTTCCATTTTGAAATGCATTGGACAGCTGCAGGGCAGAATGTTATTCCTTCATTATTCTCTCTCTTAGTCTTCAAATAATGCTATTTGGGATCAATGATCACCTCAGATATGCTAATATAAACACAATTTGTTTCCATAATAATTGGCATTCTGCTATTTAGTGTTTTATAAATGGCTGTATAAATTAATCACAGATTGATGCCCTGGCTATGTGCACTGCAATTTCTCTTTACAGAGTTACTAATGTCAGATCAAGTTTTTATCTATCCTTAATTTTAAACATTTAATTACATTAGTATTCACACTATAAAACATGCAGAGAGGAAGGTCTCAATTTACCATTGCCCTTCATGAGATGAATTAACTTTGCTCTAGAAAGGAACATCCAAAGAATCACTGTTTAGCTCATGGATTATCCAGTGTTTTCCTTCTGTCTAAATGAAACATCCTCACTGTACTCTTACTGGACTGCAAAAAATGTCCATTTGGCATTGTGCTTTTCATTTGCTTTTGAGTCAGAGGAATGACCCTTCTTCTATTAGTTTATTTAAATGTCACTGAACCTTTTTGGGGATTCTGCCCCGTATGTAACGGTACATATCCTGTAAATCAAACCTGTAAAAACATCTCTGGCCTTCACATGTTGCTAGATTACCCTTTAAAAGGAACCTTTTCTCAAATTATTGCCCTCGGTGTTTCAGCACATTTCACTTACGAATGCTGTAACTATGATGGAAAAAAGCAAACACCAGAAAGAATTCAGCATTAGCAAATTTTACAAACAGACGTTTGAGTCCAAAGTGTCAGACTGCCAGGGTCAGAGCCCAGAGCAGATTCTGCATTTTGTCCTTCCCGCAGCTACTGTTCTCTTTCCACTGACTGGCTGTGCACTCCCAGGCACTGACTGACTAACCAACTGCAATTTCCACAAGCCACCAGACCATGTTAACACTTCTCTGCATATTGTGTTTGTCACTGCTCAGCTCCCTGGGCCTTATGAGAGGCCTTCACCTTACACTAAGTGCACACTGCCCACTGTCTTCCTCCACTCCTTTAGGCAGCTGCCAAACTTTAGGTGAACTTCCCTTCCGTGACAATATCCAGGTGCACATTCTGTTTGTGCACACACCTTCCCCTGCCTGCTCTTGAGCAGGACTACCTGGTGATGTCTCCTGTAGCAACGGCTGTCGGTCTCCCTGGGGAGGGCTCAGCACCTACCACTTCTCACCCTTCTGCATTGGCCCAGCCTTAAGAGATGCTGACTTTTCTAAAGGAACTGATGGAATTATGTGTAACTAAAGAAAGGGATAAAAACAAGCACCCTTCTCTTGCAAGAGAAAGAAGAAGGGCTGAGTTTCTAAATGGTAAGAAGGATTGTTGTGCACAACCAAGCAGACTTGAAGAAATAAATGAAGGAAGGGATTAGGGAGTGCAAAGAAAAGGTACAGTCTGGAGCTAGCAATATGATGGCATAACTTCACATATTGGCAGGGAAGCCAAGATAGTGGATGAGAAAGAAAGGATAGGAAATAGTTAATAATTCAAAGCTAGCTTACAGTGGCCTAGACTTCATGGTCAAGATGCACACAGAAACAGTGAATGCAGGTGGCTCAAAAGGGAGCCTTCCATCTGGTCACAGAAGTGTGCTTATCAGATGCCACAGAAATGTAGAACAAGTATTTCCTCCTGACTCCCTTGTGCAGCTCATAAAAAGAATTACCCAATGAATAGGAAAATTTGTTCACAAGCAGGTCTATTCTGCATTGCAGACACACATATGGTTCCATATTCTCTAAGCCAAATTCATATTCTGCTAGCAAAAGAATTCACTCTCTCTCCTGTGGCTACTGACAGCACAAAAGGAAGCAAGACTCCTTTGGGTGCCTAAAGCAAAGTGGTAAGGATCCCCAATCTCAGTACCAAAATCACTTTAAAATTTCAGAATTATTTCCTGACTTACTCCAGTAGTCATTATAATCATAGCTTTCCTGTTGGTCTTCAACCATTTTCAGCCTAAGCAAACAAGGAATTCAAGAAACAATAACAAAATCAGCTTACAAATAAAGTAGCCTAGAACCGTGTCTCAAAAGTTCTAATTTTTTAAACTGTGTTATTTCCTCATTTCCCATTGTTCAGATGCCTCAGCCAGCCATAAAAATGCTATAAAAAGAAAGTATCCTCTAGCTATAAAATCCATCCATAGTTAAGTCCTGAAAAGAAAATATGTATACTAATTTTCTCATCATTAAGTCACTAATTATATTGAAAAAAAATGGTGACACATTGATTATTTTTCTCTTGCCTTTGGGGAAAAAGTTTGTATATAATTATCAGTTTCCTAATTTTTTACTTGCCCTTTTGTTTTAATAGTGAAAGAAACACTTTCATCTGTCTGCAAAATAGTGTCACAGGGACAGGCTGGGGGAATATGAAATCCAGCAATGGTTCAGGGCTCTGGAGAAAACAAGCAATAGCTATTCCTAACCTCTTATTGACCTATCACTGGCCTTAGACAAACAAGTTAAACATTCAATTAGTAGGAAAGAAATGAATGTGCTATTTATTAATTTGGAAGAGAAAATGCAATGTTGTGCATATTAATTCACATAATATGCCACACAGCATCTGAACTTCTGTTAGATAAATCCCATCCAGTTTCACATACTCAGTCCTAGGAGGCAGCTTGGTAGCAAAATGTCTTACACACAGGTCTCTGCATATTTGCATTACAGAGAGGAAATCTGGAATTAATTTCTCAATTTCAACATGTCTTGAACTTTGTTTGTTTACCACAGATCGAAGCTGCCTAACTCCTTGATATCTATTCATTTTAACTTGTTTTCCATCCCATATCTATCCTCCCATACTCCCTCATTCCCTGCTCTTTGCTTTGATCTTTAACTTCTATCTCTCTTCTGATTTACGTCTGTATTTACAACCACCCTCTTACAACCCCATTACAAAAAAAAAAGCCTTTTCAGCTGAGCTGCCTATGGAGCTGCCTATCAGACTGCTCTGCTGGCCTCAGCCACCGAGTGCACTGCCTTGGATCAGCCACTCCACAGCTCCTCTGGGCCAGGTCCTCGCAGTGCAAGTGCCACCGCTGCTACTCCTGCCCACTTCCCTCCTACCTGGCAGGCTGGTGTCCTTGGAGGGGTGAGAGGGACTGGATGGGTGGACTGGATGCCAGTGGCTGTAAAACCCTGCTGGATCACTGGGCTCAAAGCATAGCAGTCAGGGGACTGAAGCCCACCAGCTGGCAGATGCTTAGGTGGTTTTCCACAGTGGTCTCACACTGCTTAGCATCTGCAACTAGAGCATGGGGCAGAGTGAGGGGAATCTCCCTGGGGCAGAGGGTAACACGCTGGGAGGCAGGGCTGCTGGGCAGAGGGACTTCAACAACGTGGACAAAAGGGTTGGCAAGAACCTTGCGAAGTTCAGCCAAAGCAAGTGCAAAGTTTACCACCTCCTTCTCTCCACTGCAAGACTAGAAATATAATCTCAATGCATTCCATGCATATTGAAAACAAAAGAAAGGAAAGAAAAGACAAAACAAAACAAACCAAAAAAATAACCTACACAAAATGTTCACTCCAGAGTGGAACACACTGAAATGTCTTGAACTGCCATGTACGTCCCTAGGCATTCTAGCACCACTGTTTCACTGCTGCTCATAAAATATGGATATTGCTGATTTGTTATTCTATTGTCTGACCTTGAGAATATCTGATCACCACCCATCCACGCAGCCTGTACAGAAATCCTCCTACAATCTGTTGTGCACTATTGAAGTTAAGAAGTTAAAGCTCAGCTTGGTTAATTAGATGTAAGAAAGAATGGCACACAGAAGTCTAAGCTCTATGCAATTCATTTCTGGAGACAAAGAGGTCAAGTGTGCATTACTCTCACTTGAGAGCTTATACAGCTTTTCTGGGTATTTATTCAATGCTGTTAGTCTGAAGCTTCGATAGGTAGGCAGCAACATCCCATTTAGATGGTATACTAGGAACTGCAGGTAATTCTGGAATTACATCACAATTTACATGGGAGAAAATACACTTTTAACACAAATAGCTCTGCCCCACAGTCAGAATTCCAAGCATCTGTCAGCTCAAAAGGGAAGCTGAATGTACAATATACATTTCTCTCTTTGGTCTCCAAGCAGAATTAAAAAAAAATGATCTAGTTAATATATGTTTGACTCTCTTGTCTAGTTGGTAGCCAGTGTTTGAAATAGATCACTTGTTTTCACACAAATAAGACCTACTACAGGTAGACTAGGGGCCCCCTTTCCCAGCACCTTCTTTGTTTTAAATGTTCAAAAAGAGTTCAAGACCCCTACTTAGAAATGTAAACAAAGTCAGACTGATCTGTTAGTCTTTGGATGAAATCCAACACCCTATTTCATTAGGAAAGTGAGAAAGTATAGAAATCTGACTCCAAGAAGCTAGATACATTCACGTATTGACATGAACATTTTTCACAGCAAATGTGGAATCTTTTACAACAGCAGATGAATAATAAAATTTTGTTTATTCCTTCCTATTGTATATATATAGATGTTCTCTATACTTGTGAACGTGCGTATTTCACTGCGTCACCTTGTAATGAATACTGGGCTGTTCTGAAGAAGATGCATCTGCTCTTCTTAGCCGTAAATTGCTTTAACACCCAAGGGTTTTGTTCAAATTTTTTAATTGCAGGACAGCATTCTCCCAGACTCCCAGTTGCATGTTTCCTTGTAATGTTTTCATATGCAGCTGCTTATTTCATTGCTATTTTGCTAATTCACATTTCCCCTCAGAGGAAGGTAGGACAACATTTTTGTGAGAATAGACAGTATTTAATAAATTTGTATTTTTCTCCAAGAGAGAAAAAAATACAGCTGGTGGTTTTGTGTATACAATTAATGTTAAGAAGTTCAGAAGTCGAGTGGTCTTGCCTTAAATATAGAGACAATGAAGAAACCTGATGGTTTACTCAAAACTGTAATAGGAAACACTAGCTGGTGAGTAGGTTGTCAGAGTGCCTGTAACAAAGGACAGCAACACGGAGCTTCAAGAGATCTAAACCTGGAACATTTCAACTTGACATTTCATTTGTTTGCATAAATCACTGTGCTGAGGATGGTTGAGCAGTCAAGTTAAAGCAACACTTAGATTATCACATTCTGAAATCATGAGTAAAACTAATGAAATTGTCTAAATAATGAGAAGCAGTTTTATTCGGTGCTCTCCTAAAGTAATTACAATGCCTAGTTGGTAATTTTCTCAACCTCATAAGCAAGAGAAATCTTTTTTTTTTATAATAAGAGCATAAATGTAAGGATAACAACAGGTATTTTAAAACTGCCTGTATTAATATCTCTCATTTTTTAGATTTCCTATGCAGAACAATTTGGAACAAACAGTTAAATTTCCCAAATCCAACAGTCATGATGTTAGCTTTCTGTTTTGCTTCTCATTAGCTTTTGGGGGTTTCCTTTCCATACCTAAGTTAATGAGACTACTACTGGGCCTAAGAACAAGTTTGAGTGAGTAGGACTCACTGTGGGGAAACATCTGCTTGATAGCAATGTCTACAGTACAGGAACTATTAAAAAGATTTCAGAATATTTTATTTGCACATTGCCTCTGGGAATCTAACCCTGAGAGCCACCAAAAACCTTAGGAACGAGGTAAAGAAGGAAAACTGACCTGTGTAGCTGCTTCAGAGCCACGAGGCATTGGGCTAGCTGGGCTAGAGAGGATTCCACAGACAACAGCCCAGAACCAAGCACTAAAACACACGGATGTAATTATTGTCAGAGTATTTTATGACTTCCTCTTGTCTTGCTTGAACAAAATCACAGTTTGGAAAAATAAGATGGGATGAAGAGGGAAAGATGAAACTACTTTTGCCTTATGGCAAAACTGACTTTAGGGAAAACTTATTTTTGGCTATGTAATAAAAAAAATAAGGAATAAATAGAAAGTTCAGGTTTCATGGTTTGGCTGTAGATGAAACACATCTTACACAGCCATGAAACTATACAGGAATAAGTGCCACTGGGAGAATTAATAACAGAAACAAGTGATTGCATAAGCAATTGAACTAGCGAATCCTGTTTTTTATATATTTAAACTGTGTGCTTGGACTCCCTGGTGTTTAATAAAGCAGAAGCTTTGCTTATGTGTATGAAGTCCTGCCTGCTTCAGCCTTTCCCTCCATGGTAGCATTAAACAGGCTTCTCAGCCACTCCTTGCCTACATTCACGGCACCCTTGAAATCTGCTATTTTTTAGAATTTTATTATTCTATTAAATTTAGTTTAAGTTAGCCAAGGGGATCAACAACCTTCCCTATTCCTGCCCCATACACAGGGTGATTCCTTAAAAAGTAAGACTCAAAAAAAAAAAAAAATACTGGCAAATGTCTTCCCATTCTACCACACTTGAAAGACGCTTCCATAAACGTCTGCCCAAGTCATGTATTATCCCCCTTCAAAACCTGCTTCAATGTTCTTTGTTGCAATGCTGACAAAAAGCCTGACAGTGACTAGTTTGCTAGCATCTTGAGACCACTGCTTATCTCACAGACCAAAAGTGTCTCATTTTTTGTTGTAGTTTTCAGTTTGTCCATCTTTCCATTGTCTCATCTTGGTTAGATTTAGACTGCAAAGGCTTTGCTACACAGGTTACCCTTTTACCTCATTTGTTTCTTCAGCAAAACCAAAATCATCCGTTATCTACAATCAACGTACCAGAATACTGTATTCATTTAATTCATAGATAATATTAATAAAATTACAGTTGAGCAGGATACTTTTAGAATCACATAGTAGTCATCACACTGACCTGCTATCACTGACAAGAGACTGCCAGTTGTTTTAAGGCACTGGATGAGATATTATTCATATGACAAACGAATCTGTCAAGTGGCTTTACCAGCATGCCCAAATTCTAACAGAGTGTTTATACAAAGCAAACCACTGCTTAAAGTTGGCAGACTCATTATTTTTCATATTAATATGTGTACCAACTGGAGGGTTACTACTAAACTATTTTAGGCCTCCCTCTACAGATGGATTGATGATTGTACTTTGATTTATGGCTCATCACCAGGACATTATTCACAAGGCCTTGATAACTCATTTATATTGGTCAGCATGTGCATTTGACTTGACAGAATCATTATCCACATTATCACCAGAACTCACACATGGACCTCTGCCTTTGCTCTGGAATTGATATTGGATGTGAAATCACTAAACACCATTCAATCCATTCCCCCTCAGAGCCATGCCATGCTGATCACATGGCACTGTAGCCACATAGTATTTAATGCCCATCACAATCTTTTTTACACATCCAGTCTACGAACAACACTAACTTTTACATCTGTTCTGCATGGCCTGACATTTGAGATATTATGTCTGTGTTTAAAGTGTCTGACAGTAAAAGACAAAACCTTGACATTATTAAGCTCTGCCATGCTAGTTTTATTGGTAGCAAATTTAAAATTATCTTGCACCTTCAGGATAAATTGTATTTTTGCGTTATTTTATGCAGACCACCATACTCTATGAACTCATACTTGGTCAAATCTTTCCAATGTAGAATAAAAACATCATTTCTGAAAACCAAATTTCTTGCAATGCAGAAAAACCCAAGTTCTACTCTAGCCTGTGAGGCTTTGCCTTCCACACATAAACACCTCAAACAGCTTAATACTGCAATGGAGAGGGAGCAGAGGAGAATGAAGGTTGTCCCTCTTCTGCTACTTAATGGATTGCCTTATTGCTTTAGACCTCTGGAAAGACCAAGACATTGTAAACAGGGGCTCATAAGGACATATATTTCATGTTAAAGCATTTCTCCAGACAGCCTGGTAAAGGCTGTTACTTTTGCAATGTTACTTTTAAGCAGTTAGCAGCAAGAAATAACTAGACTGACTTTCCTTTCAGGCATTACCCACATTCTGTTATCAAGTTATGCAGTGCTTAAACAGAAACACAAACAGTAAAGATGAAAGAGGTCATGTCAGAAATTACCTTCAGCTGAACAACTAGTTCTAAATGCTCATTTACACAACCAGAATGGTCACTTTTCTATTGCTTTAGTCCTTCCTCCTGCTGCCTCCTTCAGTGATACAAAAAATGAGAGGTGAGAGAGAGCCAAGTTCATTATTTGTAATTCTGAATGTCACAAGATCATTTCCAAAATTCAGATCATCACATCATCACTTCAGCTTCTACAAACTCATTTATTTCTGACCTGTTTTGCATTTGTGACCCGTTTTGCTATTTATGTAAGAAGCTGAATATTGTTACCTTAGCTGCCAGCACTACTGTCTATCTGTGGGTAATATGTATTTCAGTTTCAATTTATTATCATAAGCCCTAGGATTATAAAGATTTTGTTTCATGCGACAAATTTTGTACCCCTATATTTTTATTTGTTTTGCAAGTTAAACTATACAGGGACTTAACTAACTATACATATATTTTCCTGAAATAACCATGGCAACCGAACATAGCCCACACTGAACATATCCATCTCTTGATCATCATCTCCCACTAGATCTTCTTCAGCTAACTCAAACGTCACCATGACATTTTCAGTGTTCATATAAACTGTGTATCATGTTAGCTTATATTCTTAAAGTTCTAAGACAGAGAAATGTAAAAGCTAATCTCAATTTGCAATCATACAGGTATCTAAACATACATTCCAATATGTTTAAGAATCAGGACCTTGCCATGGTAATAGCTCAGTCTAAAATAAAGAGACATGAAAATAACAGCAATGGGATTTAGAGAATGTCTGTGTCATTATTTAGCAGTACAAACAAAAAATGCCAGACATGCTCTAGACTTACTATAAGATGGTCTTGCCAGACTTTATAAAACAAAAAAATGTAATACAAGTGAAACACTGTTTACTTTTCTTACAGAGAGAAATTACTAATTAATATGTCTAACTATTCTAATTATTTTACTGGTGACTACTAGGAGAGTCCATCTAAAGCTATTAAGATTCAAAAGACCCATTCACCACAGGGCACTACAGCAGCAATCTGCATCAGCCACGCAGGACAAAACTTCTGCTCATTTTTGGAAAATTTTAATAATGGAAACTAGTTTGGTTTTTTTTCTAGCAATGCTGATGTAAATAATCCTGACTATAAAAAAATAGAGTAACTCTTTTTATTTTTTGCAACACCCAAGACAGGGTCAGAAGCAAAACTCCTCGTGAGGATAAAAATTCCAATGCTACCATCATATGAACCTGTATTTTTTTTTTTCCAAGATCGAAAGGGCTTTTCCCTTGCACAAGGTTATGGCCTTGTACCTGGCAAAACCAAAAGAGAATTATTTTCCAGCAGGCTGAGACATTGGGATCAAAGTCCCATTTTTTGAACAAGGCTGATACCTAATCTTTATCATTGGTACTGATTGAACAGGGTTGTGAGATTTACCCATATTCAGTTTAATTGCCTGACAGACAAAATGGAAGAGGGAGAAATCTACGCCAATCAAACAACATTTCTTATGAAAAAAAAAAATAATCTGAAATTAAAGACTAAACCACAATATTTTTGGATGTCTAAAGAGAGGTAAAAACCCTGAAAAGTTCATTTTAGGGACTAACAATAAATGAAATGCCAGAATTGTCAAGTTAGTAGTCTGTCTTAGTTCCCAGCTCAGCAGTTCACACCCTCAGGATATAGACTCAGGACCAATTTCTATGACAGGGTGATCTGCTAAAGAACTAGTAGATGTGATAAAAATCAGGGAGTGGGAAAAACTGTCTTTTTGCATTTGTGTTTCAGCATGAAAAATCTCTATTATCTTAAGAGGATGTCAGTCTTTAAGAAACAGACAGCTAGGCTGGTTTGGTAATTAGCTGAAAAGACAAAGGCTAAAGGTCAATTAGCCTATAAGTCAAAGGCTAATTGCACAATTGTCTTTGGGAGACCAGCTGGGAAAAGGAAAAGTCAATGGCCAGCCAGAAGTGTTCCTCCAAAGTTTGAGAAGGGATTTAGCACAAGGAGGAGGAAGAAAGGAGTGGGAGCTACTGCTGAGTTTCTTTTTTCCTACCGGTAGAGTTAAGTTACACTGGGAGTTGAAAAAGCATGACTCATCTTGAAGAATTATTTTAAAATGAGACAGTCACAGCTCAAACCCATCTTATGACAACTCCCTTCTGACGACAATTCCTTTCTCTGCCTGAGAAGACTGACTCCCGAATGCCTGAGGAGAGCTTTCACCTTCACAGAACTGTTCTAATCATAATTTTTGCTAGTTTAAGTGATTATAATCTTTTCAGCTTTTCTCAGGCAGTCAAACATTTACTGGAGCAGAAAATATAAACTGAGTATTCAATTTCTCAGGTGAGAACACGTAAAATATACCTGCAAGATTCATTCTCTGTATCTAGACAAATACAAGTGGTCCACACAAAGCAAACCAGGATGTACTTGAGGAAGAATGAGCTAAAACACCAAGGGAGATGGGAAGCAGGTCCCAGAACTCTACTTGTTCTTTTATTATGAATTGATAAAGTAGAACCTTTTCAACAGAAGTGTAAGAGTGCCGAAAGCCAATATCCTGTACAGTCTAGTGGGTTAAGCAATAAACGCCGGAGTGCCCAAAATGCTGACTTGTTGAATTCTTCCCTTAATCTTGACCTCAGTATCTTTTCCCAGCTGAATCTATCTGGCAGGGTCAAGTAGTCACAAGCTAAACAATGCTTCATTTTTCTAGGAATTTGCTATTCAATGCAGTTAAACTTATTTTGCCCCACTGTATCCACAACTTTCTGTAGCTTCTAAATGTTTAACTTGCCCTGTCAGGCCTCAGACATCAGCAGAACAGTGGGGTCATTTCCACAAGAACACACTCTTCTATTGAGGAAGAATGTGTCTGCATGCTCAGGTGAAGGTCTCTGCTTGGTTTTTTGTTTGGTTGGGTTGTTGTTGTTGTTGTTGTTTGGTGGTTTTGTTCGTTTTTTTTTTTTTTTGGGGGGGAGGGGTTGGGGGAAGGGTTTTTGGGGTTTTGTTTGTTTGTATGTTTTAGGTTTGGGGGTTTTTTTTGTTGTGTGGGTTTGGGATTTTTTTTTAAGGCTTCACCTGCATCATTTTGCATCAAAACTAAGTCTCTTTTGGCATCATCAACAACATTACTTTTCCTGCTAAAGAATTACAAGATATTTTAATGGGGAATCTTGGTCATCGACATTTTCCCTGTACTGTGTGAAGAACAGTTTATATCCATAGCTATTGTAGTTTAAAATCAATGAGCTTCCATGTCTTCAGTTTTATCTACTGAAAGTTGTGATCAGTTCAACATTAAGCACAGTCATAGAATCGCAGAATGGTTGAGGTTGGAAGGGACCTCTGGAGTTAACAATAAGGAAATGAACTGTAAGACCTGCCAGGTTTCCCCTTCTCTTCTTTTACTGTATGATTAGCAAAGTTCAGTGCCTCCAAACTGGCATGAAGGTGTTTAATGTCAGAGCTTAATAATACAGCATACATTAAAAGTATAAATACAACATTTTTGCAGCTTAGAGAAAATATTTGCCCAAGACAAGTTAAAACTATGTAGCCGTATCATCTAGTGTTTTGCTGGATATAAAATGACCCTTTAAAGCCTTCTGACATTCTCCTCGAAGCTGAGGATTGAGGCTATGACCTTTTCAAAGCCTTCCAAAGAGTTTCACAATCAACCAACTCTTATAGAGAAAGTTTCATTAGAGGCCAAAGACTTTTTGGATAAACGTGGTTGCACAGTTGCCCTAGCTCACGAAAAATGGGCAAAATCGATTCATGCTATTTGAAGAACCAACTGGTGCTGAATGACTTCAGAAGACTTGTTTTGTAACTTGAATCCAACCTCCAACACAAGAAACTTTTATTAAATGCAAGGGGGGAAACAGTACTGTAAGGGGCTTGTGGAAGCTGTGAAGTGTCCATCCCTGGAGTTACTAAAACATGACTGAAGAAGCCCTGAGCAACCTTTTCTGGCTGGACCCACTTAGAGCAAGATTTGGACTAAGTGACCTCTAGAGGTCCCTACCAACCTAAAATTAAATCACCAGTTGCAGCCAGCATCCTTCCTCTGTGTTTGTAAGGCTAGGAAGGGAAAAAGCCACTCGTAGCTGTTGAGTTGCTAAGGTGGACAGAACTGCAGTAAAGGAATCTGTCAAAAATAGGATCGGACAAGATAGGGTTGGATAGATCTGAAATCTGAAACCTGACACTACAGATGTCATCTGCCAGAAAGCAAGGGATTTCCACCCAAGCAGAAATAAAACAGATCCATGTGGCTACTACTGTGTTCTAGTACAGGTACAGTGGAAAGGCTATCAGCCTCCAGAGAAAGGGGTAGCTTTGACTATATACTGTCACTCCCAATGTTCTGTCCTGTTTTACCAGTACTTAAAGAATTTTTTTAATTGCTACTTGCATAAGACCAGGAATAAATTTCTATCACACTGGAAACAAAAGGGAACACAGGAAGAAAACTGAGTCCAAATCTCTATATGATGGGTTTGCTGCAGTGAAGTTTACAGTCATCTGATGCTCAGATCCATCCCAAAGGCACAAACTCATCTATTCTACATACACAACAAACAGGTTCTCACGTCTACAGTGGTACTGCATCTTGTGGTTACTGAACAGGGAAAAGAATTTACCACATGTTGCCAGTTAAATTAACTTAGTCATTTTCCTATACATAGGGATTTAAACTTCCTCCTTAGGCTCATCATTCGTATCGGCTAAAGCACTGCCTCAAACCACAGCCCTCCAATGGGCAAAAAGGGAATCAAGTCATTCTAAACTAAGAGCTGTTGAAGGCCTCAAGCACGGTATCTACAAAGTAGCTTCAATGCTTTAGAAGGCATTCCGGTGGGCCGCTTGCTTAAATATCAAAACAAACCAATTCTCAAGAAGAAATGAAACAATCTATTTGGTAAAAGGCAGCATTCAATAAATAAACTTATGCAATAGCACAGCAAGTAATCTGGAAGATCACAACACAAATATCAGTTCTGCTTTTATTTCCTCTCATTTTGTGAGATCTCTTCCCCTCCTGAAGACTTTTTTCCATTTAGTATGCATCAGACGAAGCCTTAGATCCCTAGGCTTTAACAGAGAAGTGGCAGTCTCATTTTTCTATTAAAAGTGTCACTTGGGGGTTTGTTAGCCCTTTGGTCCCGAAGATGCCAGCCCAAAGCCATTTGTTGCCTTCCTAGCTGCGCTGCTCTGGCTGCCCTTGGTGGCAACCCCATTTCAGAATCTCTTTCTTTTATTCTCCACAGTTTTGCCAATCAAAGCAGTCCATTCTGCGCCATGATACTGAGTATAAATTTGCCTTATTTGTTAGAAACCTGGCCAGCATTCACCTCAGTGACACTTCTTAGGCTAACATCCTAGAGAGGCTTCCTCTCCTCCTTGCCTAACTGATGGGTTGTGAACTCCAATTCCTTTTCCTCATGCGGGTTATGTATCTAAAGTTTTTCCCTCGCCATTTTTTAGAAGACGTGCTTTTATCAGTAGGACACTGTCATTAGTGGTACCATCTATCTGCATCCAACTGTAATTTCCCCAGATAGGAACCATTTTCCTGCTGGGGACTGCTGGAATATGGCACGCTGTAGCTGCTTCTTGCACATCCAGAGGTCCTGATGGTGACGATGGAAATAGTCACCCAGTGCTGCTCCCACTGACAGCAACAGCATAGATGCAGGATAATACACATTCACTTCTTTTTATTGGCATTGCTAATTGTGAAAGGGAGTTGATTAAGCAGACAGTTTTGCTCTCTATGTTAGTTCAACCCTTAATAAATCTAGAGAGAGTGGCAAAACAAGAACCATTTCATGCACATTATAATAATTTCACAACCACTGTCTTCTGGAAGGAGAATTGTGGTTACTCAGGGGAAGAAACAGTCATGGTAATTTCTGTTCAGTGAAATGGCTATGGAAAATTCAGCTACAAATGATCTTTTTCACTCTGTGACTAGCTACATCAATCTTGATGATAGTGCCCTGACCATCACTGGGGCAGGCAGGGGCAGAGCCCTTAACTCTGCTCAGGCTTACTGCCCACAAAGAGCTTTGCAGACTGACTGTTTCTACAACAGAATAGTACCTGTCATAAGAACATCTTAAAGGTCTAACCAAAGAAAATAATTGAAAAAATAAACCTAATATGAAAACATTTCTGTGATGAAAGAATTTAAACACAAACGACTTCTGGGTTTATTATTAGGTCTTGTTTTATCTCCCTGTTTGAGTAATCTCCTTTACATGTTTCAAAAACACTATTTCAAGGAAGATTATACGATGGGACCATTCCTGCAGAGCATGCTATCAGTCCTAGCAGGGTAAAACTTTGGAGACAAACAGAAGGGGTTCCATCAGGGGAGAAACACGGTGCCTCAGTAGAAACCTGGGACATTGATCCCCATATCCCAGACTCTCAGACTGCCACCGAGAGCAGAAACACGCTCTTGCAGAGACTGACACAGAAGGGGCTGAGAACTTCCCTTCACCTGTTTCCAGTACCCCAAATCAGCTTCTTTACAGATGCATGCATATCTTTGTATTGCAGTCTGCACTTTAAATAGACCCTAAAGGCAAATTTAATCTCTTTGATTTAGCTTTCCCTCAATAATTTAGTCGCACACATCCTTACACAGCACATCCACTCACTCACACACATAAACAAACAATTGAAGGAATGAAAACCTATGAATTAATCAAGCTATTCCCCTGAAGACTCTGAAAGGAGAAAGCAAGAGAAATTGTAAATGATATTTCTATTTGGGAAGCAGCTGGATTTTATCACGATGGGGCCATCTAAACATATAAATATCTCAGATGAGAAGGAAGAAGATGAAATGAAATGGATGGAAACATTTGTGCTGTCAGTAGGATGAAAGAATAAAGTTGTGGGCGCAACAGAAAACGATTCTTTACATTAGACCACATCCTCAGCATGATATTTAATATCCTCTCCACTAACCTGCCCAGAAACTATTCCTGCTATTCTCAGACCTGAACTTGAGCTTCTTTTTTCTACAGAAACAGTGCTTCAATACACAACGTGTTACACCCCACAGTTAACTAATGTGGTTGACAGCAGCCTAAGGTGAAGCCAGTACTTGCATTTCACTTGTTATTTGACAGCACTGCCCACCTGAACATTGATATAGGTATTTAGTAAACAGTAAAATTGTATACATACATTTTAATTATATGTCCATGACTTCAGATTTGCAGTTATAAAAAAGACATTCATTTCTACACTGTATAGGAATAATTCAGTCCCAGAATGAAGCTCCAGGCAGTTACTGCATTTAAGCACAATAGGATTCTGATTCTTTAACTTAGATCTGTCTTATTTTATCAATATCTCTGAACAGTTATTTTCTGCCCCCTATACTTTTAAATTACGGTTACACAATGAATGTTTAAACTGAACAAACAGAGACTGAACTTGTTTTTCTAGTAAAGCATTTCCTGAAGAAAGAACGGTAATCATTTCAAATTATTCCCAGGAAGTTTAAATAGATTAATAAATAAAAAAAAAAGAAGGGGAAAAAAAATGTTCCTTGCAATTTTTTCCAGACTGCAAAATATTTCATAACAATGGATTTAAAAAAAAAAAAAAGAATTTATAGCAGTTTTGTAAGTGATGGCACGTGTGAAATAGACAATTTATGGCAGATGGCATACAATTTGGACCTGGAAAAAAGCCCTTTTTGACCAAGGGAGTTACAGTTTTTCTAGCAACAGAAACAGACATTTCATCAGAACAGCAGATTTCTCTTTGTAGGTAGGTAGACTACATAATCTTAAAAAAAAAAAAGACATGGATAAAGGATCCAATATTGTGACGTCCACCAACCAGCCATTGTCTGATGTAGAAACACAATTACAAATGTATTCAATTTCTGCCTGCAGAAAACTCCAAACATTGGGGACTTATCACAATGTATAAACAGACTCCAAAATATTTAGTCTAAGAATGTATCCGTTTCTTGTTTATTATTAAACAAACAAGAGCTAAATTACTCTAAGGGTTCCATTAATTTTATTCTGCTTCTACTAGACTACAGAAGTGAGCAAAGGTTACAGTGCTCTGCATCTGAATGTTTAGAAGTTTGATTATGGAAATAAGACAAAACGGTAACAATCATGAGGTAAGTTCGAACCTGTAAAAAAGATAACTCTCTCTTATCTCTTTACCGTGCGTGCCTCTTTTTATCTCTTCACAGTCCTTTCCCTCTGATCTGCAGAGGTGATCTTTTCACCCTGTTAAATCATCCTTATCTAGTCTCCTGAATGCAATAACCTCTTTGGCACATTACCTATCTTTTAGGATTTGTATTTAATATATTTTGTTCTTCTTTCTTTTTTTCCTCGTAGGAGGTTACTCCAGAGCTCAGAATTGTTGGATTACTGATTGATTTCACAATTACTTTGTGCTACGGGTTGTTTTCATCTGTGTGACTGACTGTTCCAAAATGAACACAAACCATTCAAAAAGTAAAGAGAGATAAAATCTCTCTCTTCGCACGTGTTATTTCAGATTGGAAAAACCTCAGCTTCCTAGATATCAAAAAAAAAAGGAAGAGAGAGAATTCAGCACTTATCAGATTCATCATCAGACAAATGACCTGAAATCCTCTCTCTGCCCATTACCCATTTTGTTGCAGTGTTGTAGGGTAAGTTTAGTCCACTACCTGTGATATTAAGACTGTTGACCAAGCCCTAACAATAAACTGTACTTTTATGACCTATAAAAATGATGATAAGACTGTAGTGGTGGTAGAGAATACCCGTGAAAAGTGAACCCTCCCAGACTGTGGTGTTGTGATTTCATGTGTGTAGTTATCAGGAAAATATGTTCCCATTTTCATTAATGCTCAATCTACTTCAGCAGTCTTCTCTCCTCTTGATTTCATGCAGGTTTATAAACAAGAAACATTTAACATTAATCTGGGATTGGTACAGCAGGACTCCAGGAGAGTCAGGGGTGTGCCCAGTGTCTCATTACTCTCTGCCTCTGAGCTGTTCATTATAAACTGAGCTAAGGAAGGATGCTGTGATGGTACAGAGTGAAGGTCAGTGTGACTTCCCCTGATGAATACAGGAATCAATACCTTGCTGGGTGAGATGAAAAGTTTGTTCTCTGCATAAAAAAGATTTCAAGCTGCAACTAGTTACTCAAAATTGCTACTGAGTGTTTCCATCAGGAATGTTTTCTTGTTGTTTTTAAACACTTAATTGGCACTTATAGCATCAAAAACATCAAAGTGTTTCTTATTTGGATTCTTAGGTCAAAAATAGGTACTGGCTTTTAATAAAAAAATTCCTTTTCACCTGAAACGTGATTGTATTTTCAAACTATTAGCATGAAACAGCTAAAATAAGCAATATAGAAACAGCTGAACTATGCATCTAGTTACACTTTCTTACATTTACATATTTTTCAATATGAATACAGGCAGATCTTCATCTAAAGGCACCCCTAGTCTTCAAACCCTTACGCCTATGCTCAGTTTTAAGAAGCCAATGGGACTTAGGGACTCTCTCTTTCCGAGACTGCTGTATAAAATGTTTAAATATAGATGACTGACAAAGAAAGGGGAAGGGAGCTGGCTGATAGTCAGCATGCTGTCCTCTGAAACTGCTTCCACAGAGCTTTCTTTCTGCTTCCACCCATACATTCTCATACCCTCACCACTCAATCCATGTTCAGCTTATCCACTTACCAACCCCTAACTTCTGCAGTACCATGACTTCTCAGCCATCAGCTGTTTAACAGCAGACATGCCTGCTCCTCAGCATCTCTCTGTAATCTTTATTTTCTGATGAAACATGATCACTACCCTTCCCTTCTTTATAGGGCCGATTTTGAACTACATAACACTATTTTAAAGAACTGATTGTCTTTGGAGCATCTGTCTTTACAAGAGCACTATCCCAGCAGAATAATTCGTTTCCAGTTAAAAAAAAAAAGATACTTAATAATAATAATACACGGCGCAAAATCTCCCAATACAGTGTGACTGGTGCAGGCTTTTAGTGAGTGAAATAAAGCTACTCTTTATAGAGCAGTGACTTGCCATGGCTTACATGTATGAATCCTCCAGTGGTGGGAACCAGTTCCGTGCTTGTGATCATCAATTTATGCTGGCCAGCAGAGCCATACTTTTAGGCTACTATTATTCCAGTTGTTATTGACATCTACAAAACCATACAGTAACTTTAGGTGCAGAGAATTAAGGCTCATTTCAATACAAAGCCTGATTCATTGTAGATGGTTCAAGTAAAGAGTTCACTGAAAAATCAAGTATACAAAACTGTTATAAAAGAATTTTTGTTACCATCTCTAGTTCCCAAATTTAAGAAAGCTTTCAAAAAAAAACAAACAACAACAACAAAAAAGAAATGTTTATTATAAGACAGAACTTATCGGGGAAAAAAAAAATCACATATTTGGGTGGAAAAAGAAGAGGGATGCTGGAATAAAAAATAACTACTGTTAACACTTGAATTACTTTTCTGTCTCAAATTTGTTCACTCTTAAAGGCAAAATGGGGCCTCCACACCTGAAGATAAAGATGCTCATAATCTTTGAGCCTACAAACAAGCACTCCAGAACCCTCCAGCCATCCAGGCCCACTTCCAGGAACAGGACTTGCCTTAATAAAACCCATCTTAAGGCACTTGCTAGCTCTGGTACAGCAGCTTGCATTCAGTGGAGCACTAGTCCTGGCTAACCCACATGCTGCCTTCTATCCCCCACTCACCAGCAATAACATCCAAACATTTAGGAACTCTCTAAAATGATGAGCTACTTGGTATAGATTTAATTGATCCTTCTATGCATTGGAGAGGCTGTGCCCCTTGTCACAGCTTCACATTGGCACCAGAATGAGTGTGATATCTGAGACCTGGGGACTAAACACACTGGTATGAAAAGAAGTACTAAAAATTCAGCTCAAAACATGGAATCTCCATCCAATATATTAGACTTCCCTATTCTTTTAAAATAAAAAAGCACTTTGGATTTCCTTAGTATTTATGATAATATAAGCAAAGGCTCAACAGCTCACCAGAAGAAATGTATTTTTTATCTTTATATCCACAATTCTATAAGTAGTGCTTTCTAATTCATAGATAGACTTCCTATGTGAATAATTAATAGCATTAAGAAATAGAATTTTAGTATTTTTACAATTTGTACTATGTCCTACAATGAGCTGCAGTGTGGTAATACAAGAATAATTTAGAGATAAATTAGAATAATAATTAGAAGCCTAGAAGTCTTTATAGTGTTTTTAATATTTATGCTTGATAAATATTGCTCTATTTGTCAGTTTATGCAGTATAAAGTGAAACTTAATATAAGAAGGTTATTAGCATAAAATTAGCATAATGAGTAAAAAGCAAAACACAAAGGTAATCAAAAATAACAGAGGTTGTTTCCTCTTGCCTCTCTCAAAGGACATACTTTACACCCGAAAATCTGTGTTACGGAAAACAAATTTAATTTAAATTAATTATGAGCTCCCATTATAGTCCTGAAAAATGGTTATCTTTTAACAGTTCTTCCAGAAACTGCTTTTTTGTCTCTTTCAAACTTCTTCCACACAGTCTAGCCACTCATAGAATGAGATCACTTTGGTCATATTGCTTAGGAAAAATCAATTTTAAAAAAGGACATTTGTCCAACCTAGGAAGACCATTTAGCTCTGATACAGGGAGAAATAGAAGAGCATCACTTGGATGGGTTTTGAGAAGATTTGCTTATCTGTGACTGACAAAAGAGGGGAGAAGCTGTGCTCACACTTAGGCTCACACATTTAATTTTCCAAGGCATGCAGGTTGCTTGAATTCACTCCAGTGTCACTCCTACACCCTTGTTTCCTCAGCCCTGCCTAGCAAGTTAGAAACCAGGGAGTAGTCCATGGAAACCACCACAGCAGATCTGTGGTGACTGGAGATTTCTCAAAGCATTCTGGCAATTTCTCCACTCTTCTGATGCACTGTGAAAAACCTGATACAAACATTTGCTTGTGTAAAGCACTGTTCTGGGAATGTGTGTCCACTTGCTCCTCATCACACGCATATCCAAAAGACCACCATGTGCAAAGCAAAAAAGTCGTGTTTGAACACTCAATGACTTCACCTTCTATGTAATTTTCTGCCACTCAATCCTCCTTATTGCTTAAAAAGAGCGACCAGCACAAGCACTCACCTACACCTGGAGAGCCAGCAGCCGTGCCTGACCCTCTTCTCAATCTCCAGAGAGGTATAATAAGGTGAATTTGCACAGGTGACATTTTTTCCAACTGCAAAAAAAAATTATCACTTTCTTGACATTTCTGTTGCAGTTGGTACATGGAGTACAGGTCCTAAAGTCACCCACAAAGCCAGATCTCCTTGGTAACATATACAATAAAACACAACCTGGAATTATTGCTTTTTTTCTAATACTATTATTTTTATAGTACCTACTACAGTATTAGTCACCAGAAGGCAATTCTTAGTTTATGCTGAAAATTTATGATCCTTTCCACTCCACCACTATTTGTAAGATATACTAATTACCAATGTAAGGATTTGTGGAAAAGATCTGGAAATAATAGAAATAAGCCTTTTAACAGGCACAGTAATTATGCAGACACAACAGATGCTAATAACAATTTTCATTTCTGTGGAAAAATGATTAAGGTTTAAAAGTACAATAACAAAGAGGCTTAAGAAGACTACAAGGGGGCGTAGATGACATGAGACAATGTATGTGTGATCACAATTCCTAATTTAAAAAGAACTTTCACACTGGAATAATCTCAAAACCATCTCCTCAACAGCAATCTGTTTGCCTTTCATGCTATTTTCCTACTTCCTGTTACCCTGGTTCAGCTCTTTACCACTTCTGTTTTCTGTCTCAGGCAATATGTCAGACGAAGTGTAAAACCAGAGTCTTTAATAGCTGATTACTAATAATTCTCCCACAACCCTTTCTGAATAATTTAAATATTTGCCTCTAGCATCCTGGTAAACTCGAATAATTGCGTATCAATTTTTTTAACAGCTTCACAGGGCTAGGGTGTTGCTTTTCACCTGGAGTCCCAAAGCACTCCGTGCCATGCGTTAAGTGCCAGCAGAGAAGTGGTTGTATGTCAGTAATGCCTAAGTAGACTCTGACCGATATACACACACTCAGAACAAGAGACAGGTCTTCAAATTACCACCGAGCTCAGTCTTTAATATAATGAGTGGTGGAATTAAAGTTCATAGCTCCACTTTTGTTAGTGGTAGACTTCCTGTTCAGTCCAAAAAATTGCTCATCAAGATAATTAAAGTTCCGAGCTGTCTCACCCATCAGTCGGTCTTCCTTGTGAGCACTTAGCAGTTATCCCTGACTAGACTCTGAATTAACCCATTAACTCAGCACAGGTTTGCCAGAAATTATAGGTGCTTTGAGATCACTGGGAATGAATGGTGGCACATAAATCAAAGGCATTGTCATCATTTGATGCTTCTAAAGTCTGCAGTGAAGTTATCTTAATCATTAAGGGCGGGTATTGCAGCTATTCGCATTGGAAGGTGGGACAATTTATTTCCAAGATCAAAAAAGGAGGTGAATTGGCTGGTGAGGTGATGAATCTGATACTATAGCAGAGATCCTGGCAAGGGATCCCAAAGACAAAAGTATTTATGGAGTTGTCTTTCAGAACAAAGCAGAGAGTAATAAACCTGTTAAAGATATTTTCAAATCAAACCATTTCTTCCGCAAATATCCACACACAAAAAAAAAAAAAAATAGCTGAGCAAATACTATTGCACTCTGAAAGAAATATTTGCCCCTTACACATGCATTATTTTTTGAGAATGACAACACAGCTCCTTTTCACACGATAAGCCAGAGAAGCTACTGAAGGAAAAATTAATCTCTCCACACTATATGTAAGTGTGCTGGGTGCTTTGTCAATTATTCAGTGAAACAGTGGGTATGCAGGCATGACAGCACCCAAGACTTAGCTTGAAAATAGGCACTGCCAGCAACATGGCTATAGTAGATTTGGATTTAGTATCAACTAGCATCTTGAAAATGTTTTGGGTTTTTTTAATTTCTTAGGTGAAATTAGCAACTAAAGGGAATTATACTTTCACCACAGCGGTGCTGGTAATGAGGACAAAGCTCTCCAGCACAAAGTTGATTTGAATAGAGATGTGCATGCAATGCCACAATCCAGAAGCCACCTCATGGTAAAATTTCACAACAATTTAAAGACTGCTGTGTTCAGTCATACCTGCTTGTGGACTAACCCTGGGAGGGCAGATCAAGTCCCCGAGTGCTCTCACATTGCGCCTTTCCCACCATCTAGTGGCTGAAGAGTTACAGATAATACAACTCTTAGCAGCCCTGTACCTCATGGAGATTTTAAAAATTATTTTTCTGTATTACTAAGACTCCTTGATTTTTACAGAAAGAATCAAACACGGCTACTTTACATCTGCCATTTTCTGCTTGAGTGTCTCAGTTTTCATGTCAAAAGAAATTTCTTACTCCTAACATAACATGTAGAGCAGATAAGATCCCAGAACAAACCCTTGCAGAGGTATTTGCCAGCAAAGGAAAAGAAGAGCTTACTCTCAATGCAGTATCAGCCTCAACAACTTAAGATATTTTAAATTAAGGCATGGGTGCCAAATCACTGCTGAATGTTACACTCAAGAAAGAGAGGAAGAACATCATATTAGAAACATCTGAGTTTGACAAGACTTTGGGAGATGTTAAAGCAGGTTTGAGAGTGTGTCACTGCTGGGCCCTTCCCTGTTCTATTACTGACTCTGGGACAGTATTTGGACACCAGGAGAAAGCTGGAAGCTGTGGTTTTCTGCACTGTTTCCTGTGAACATATCCAGTGACATTTATGGAAGTAAGAGTTCAATCACTGCTCAGTACTTTGAGAAATGTGTTCTAGGGATGTCAAAAAGGACACTTTTAATGTATGGCAAATGCTTGCTTTATAGCTATTCTTCAAATAAGTGCCCTGAATCTGTTCTGTGAGTGTATACAAAGGCTAGATATTAGCTTTCCTGGCATTTACTGAAATTAATTTGGAGAGTATTTACAGATAGGGATGAAAAACAAGACACTGATCTAGCTTTCCGTTGTTCTCTAGCAAACTTAGCAAGAAAAACACATGAAATGTTCAGTCATAATCTTTTTTGTGACAGATTTTTGCAGAAGTTCAAAAGTACAAAAAATGTTGTTTTTAAAAGGTGTTTCATTAGTTTAGAATGTAAGAAACAACCACTGTGAGTAAATACTGCCTTTTGTATTTCCCAGCAAACAGCATCAAACCGTTAGCTCACAGCTGCATCCTGGTGGTTGAGGAAGCAATGTGAGAACACATTTTTCATGGGTCATGTCATCTAGAAAGGCTAAAGCTACTTAAGCGCTCACCTCAGGAAAAGTTACTGAATGGCTGAGAATGCTTAAGAATCCAAAGCATTATTAAGAAGCCAGACCCCGCCTGGAGTACTGCATTCAGCTCTGGAACCTCCAACTTAAGAGACATGGACCTGTCGGAGCAGGTCCAGAGGAGGGACAGGAAGATGATGAGGGGTCTAGAACAGCTCTCCTGCGAGGACAGGCTGAGAGAATTGGGGTTGTTCAGCCTGGAAAAGTTGAAAACCATGGATAGCAGATATATATAGATAGATATATCTATACACATACATATATAGGCTCTGGGGAGACATTTTATCAGTCTTCCAGTACCTAAGGGGGATGACAAATAAGGTGAGGAGGGACTTTTTGCAAGGGCATATAGTTACAGGACAAGGGGTAATGGCTTTAAACTGAAAGAGGGTAGATTTAGATTAGATATAAGGAAGAAATTCTTCACTGTGAGGATGGTGAAACAATGGAACAGGTTACCCAGGGAAGTTGTGGGTGCCTCACCCCTGGGAGTGTTCAAGGCCAGATTGGATGGGACTTTGGGCAACCTGGTCTAGTGGGAGGTGTCCCTGCCTATGGCAGGGGGATTGGAACTAGATGATCTTTAAGGTTCCTTCCAAACTCTTCTATGATTCTATAAATACATGGTTTTCAACTCGTTTTAAAGTTCTCTAATTCAGCTCTTCTTACAGGATAAAACCATTTAACCATCTTAACAGTAAAAATCCCAAAGTTTTACTAGCCCTTGAGGACACATCTGCATCTCCCATCTAACGCACAGCAGGAAAAATTGTACAGTGTTGTTCAAACAGCCCAATAGTTTAGGAAAAACTTTAAATAACTCCATTTTATGTATACTCCTCCATCTGCTACCAATACATATGCATTCTGATCATAATTTTCAAGTTCAAAAGTCACAGAAGATCCTCCTTTTCTACTTGAACGTAGAGTATTTAAGGATACATATCAAAAACAGTTCTTAGGAGCTTGAGCTGTTATAGATTCCCTCAGTAGAAGTCACAAGACTGTCATCTCCTGTAGTCAAAGCTAGTACTGAAGAACTACAGTTAAGTATCCATTTGTCCGTTTCTCCTGCAGATGTTTTCTAAGTCTACAGCAAAACTAGTCTACTTCATCAATGGAATGACTTGAATTTTCTACTTCAGAATTCTCAAAATAATAGTATCTACCCTCACACTCAACTGAATGTAGATGGATTCTCAGCTCCTCCTGCCCTTCTTCCCATCTATAATACTTCCATTTACTTTATTCTATGTTTTCTTTCACTGCAATGCTCTATACTAACATTTTTTGGTAGTGGTGTTGATGTAAACCCCAGTCTAAAAGTGAGAACTGGGTAAGGAGACACATTCACTTTCTTACAGAGACAAGGGAAGAAAAGAACAGCCAAAGAGGGTCCTTGATTTAGGGTGATAAAGGCCATGTTTAGTACTATTCTGAGTTATTTGCAACAGAAGTTTTTAAGCGTTCTTCTCTGATAGCTATGGGGACGCGAAGAGACGGAATGTCAAAAATTACTGCAAATTAAATATTATAGATAACTGGCATGAGGCAGTCTCCCACAGACAGATCTTGGTATCTTGCACATGGTGTATCGTAATGGGAACACCTCCTATGATAAAAATAACTCAGGATATCAAACCCTTCTGTAGCTATAAACCAACACAGGGATAGAAAGCCATTAAGAAATCATGGAAAGTACAGATCATCTTTGAGGTACCTCTTGAGAACTAGCTTATATAAGGATTTTCTTTACTACTTTGTGCTAGGTATTTGTTTCTGTTCAGAGTTTTGGCACTGACTGGCAATACACGGCCAGAAACCGCATGACCCCAGTGCTGCGGCACGCCGGCAACGGCTACGCTTCCCAGCGGTCCAGTTCTGGTTTTAACCTGACTGCCCCAAGGTTAGCATGAAGCCGTTTCCTTCCAAACCCCAAAATCCACAGTGGTACTAAAGTAGGGACCAACTTTCATGAAATAGGCAGAAAATTATCTTAAAGCTTATAGCTTTAAACTTACAGACTGTTTGCTTTCCCTTGCCAATCCCAAGCACAAGGTACCACTGACAGCATGTTCAGAGACAGCCTCATTTTGCTCTCCCTCCCAGTACTTGCAGTTTTGTCACTGGGGGTGAGACAAAATCAGAATCTGATCTAGAACCCTCAAATAGTCAAAACTCAGTGTGCCAAGGTGAACATTTGCACCACAGAAACTGCCAGCCTGTGAAGCTGCCACGAGAGTCGCCACCCACCTCCGCTCCCTCTCCAGGTGTTCTGAACAGCAAATGCTAGTTCTGAACAGCTTTTGTAACTCATGTTCTTGTCAGCAGATGAGGAATTATTCAGCACTATTCCCCGATTTTAAATAATGAATAAAGAACCCAGCAAGTTGTTATAGATAGTTCATAAACAAAAAAGTGGCAGAGCTCATTTAATAAATTATTCATTCTGAATTATTTTGATAAATCTAATATACAGTACCTATACATATGGGAGGGAGAGCGAGAACATTAACAGCTTTTAGACATATTTTAGAAATGTTCATGTCAATTGTATATAATTTTCAGGGTTAATGGCTTTTTGATATATAATAATGGAACTCCCATTTATTGTACATATCCTAGTTGCAAAACCTGTTTTATTTGCATAATCATAAATTGCAGTTGAGCAATCCTCAGGATGTGGTTATTCATTTGATGAAAATGTAAATTTCAATTTTATTTTTGTTCAATTGCATACACACTGCATTTACTGAATATGAGAAAAAGCATTTTAATTTAACCAATGAATTCAGTTCATTACAACCTACTAAGAATGTTGAGTAGCCCAGAATTTTGTAACAAATTGCATTTTTAAGCAATGATCAACAATTAACTTATGTTTTTATTTTATGTTTTAACACCTAAAAAAAGTTAGTGACTTTTTTTTATGCAAAGAAATTACCTTTAGAATGTAAGATGGCTTTGCCATACTAGATACACACTTACTGTAGTAACATTCAAAAGAAAGTCATTCAACTAAAAAAATTAAAGGAAGACATTTCAAGCTAACGCTGAGTGGAATTTCTGGGAAAAAAATGGTTTCTTGTGCTTGGGACCTAAAAGAGACTCTGATGTACAAAATGAATACTCAAATCAACTGTTTACACAGGCTGAGAATCTAGGCCTGGCTGCATTGGAAAAGTAGACAAACATTTGCCTTTCCACTTGTAAACTGGGTATATTACATGGAGGCATTCCTGAGCCACAACAGTCACAAACTATCTTGTAGAAGTCATGCATACACACCTGGTTCAAGGGCCTGAAATTACCTCTTTTAAAGTCAAGAAACTTTGGAGCTACACACAGAGCAAATGAAACTTGTGTCCTGTCTGCTTCAGTGATGTTACAAGTCTCCATTACTGCTATTAACATTCACTGTGACTGAGCCAGCAGAGCAACTCCCATCATCAGTGCACATTTCCAGGCTACAGAGGAGAGCAACAGGTGCAGACTGGGATCCTCAAAGGGATCGTTTAGTTCACTGAAATTAATTTGCTCTGACATTATAACTACTACTTCTAATTAAGCCAAGTTCCTGATCTTTATAGAAGAGAAATAAGCTTAGAAAGATGAACAAGTCCAAACATTTTGTGATAATATAAGTAAAATTCCTACTGAAGCAACTTTGGACTTAATTAAAAATGTATCTGATAACCACAGTTATGGGCCTTATTTTAATAAATAATTTTTATTGCATATCTTGCGAAGATTAACCTGGATTCCATTTCTCTTCAGAGGTATCACAAGTATAAGTAATTAAAATTTACAAATTGATAAAATCTAGCATTAGAATTCCATGCTTTCTTTGCTTTCTTCAACTATTCTCTCTCCTTCAAAAACCAAGAGTATTCTTCTGTGTTGTTTAGCTGCAGTCATTGCTTTCTCCTGACTTTAGAACAGATTACCTCTAGAAACAACTCGACAGGAGCCACAAACAGGTAGACATGCTCATTGTTTTCACCCAGAAATCCTGTCTGTACAGAAAAAGAAGATTTAGAGTACTTGTCCACGATGTCTTGATGACCCACAGCTTAGTCAGGCAAATACCTGGAACATCTAGAAATACCAGAAACAGTGCACACGTATAGATCCACTCAATGGTGACAGAGGTCAGCCACTGTGTGTGCAGTAAACTTCATCTACTCATCACACACTGGACTTGATGTAACACAACATACGTTCAAAGCCTTCTGGGCACACAGGACCTGCTCCATCTGTGACCCACATGTTTGTCCAACACAACAGAAAACCGTTGGACTTCCTGCGCACGCTTTGCAAACCAAAGGTCATCACAAAACTACAACATTACAAGGGAACTGTGGCCTTTGTTACAGCTGGTCTGATAATATCCGATATGAATGAGCTGAGACATTTGGATTACAGCATGTGCTACAAGCCAATACTCATAATGGGACCAAGTGTCCCTGCCAATTGCTAGAATAGCTGGCTCAGACAAATAAAAAACATTCCGGAAAGGAGAGTGAAATATGTACTTTGTTCTGCCTTCATTACAAAACTGAGGAGATTCACAATCATAACATTTTGTGCTAGCTTGTGGTTTGCTTTCAGCAACTCATTGATGAATTTAATTTTCCTGACCTGTCTCATGAAATTGAAGTATATTTTGGGCAAAACCAGTGGATTTTGGTGACTGCTGTACAATACAAACATTGATTACATATAGTTTCCTGGTAGAAGTATTTGCTTTTTTTCTCAGAAATGATAATTCTAAGCAGAATGCAATGAATTTAGAAAGTAAAAATCATGACCGAATTTGTCTACAGTGTCTTTAGATATGTGTGTATACATATAAGTACACATGTATTTAGCTACAGGATTCAATATCCTAATCTACTATGTAGTATGGTGAGCTCCCTTATTTTTGAGTCACCTAAAATAAACTGAGAAGACATAGCAGATATGCAATGGGCAGATTTCTAGAAAGAGGGATCCCACCTAGAAAAGAGAGAGATGAGCAGCTTGGCCAGCTGGCATTTCTCTCAAATGATCTGGCATAGTACCTAGGCTAGCTAATTTTCATGGCCCTGGTTGAGGTCTTTGCTGGGCATTCTCCAGGCTCTTGTGCTAAGCCTCACACTAGACTGCAGGGCTCCCCTCCATCAACACGGTCCCTGGCTCTCAAAGCCATGACACACTTTTGGATGAAGTCTCCTTTCAGAAGCAGAGCCATGCTTTGTCAGGAATTTAATGCCTTGAGACCAAGTTTGGCAGTAGCACCATGGTAATCAGGTAAACCAAGCGGCACCTAAAAATACAGTGATTTTGTATGTGCTCCACACTGCACTATGCTGTAGAGAGTTGAATTGCTATATTTCACAGAAAACAGGAAGGCAAAACAAAAAGAATAGTTCATAAAACCTACTAACCTATCACTTTGGAGGATGGCATAAATTGTCAGATCAAATTAAGAGCCTGGAGTCCAGCTCCTTATGTTCTAACTCTAAACATCTCCTTGTTCGTTTACGACGGCTCAATTAATTTGTATTTGTCCCAGTTTCTCCTGTGTATGAAATGACAGTATTATTTTTCTGGACAAAATGGCACAACTTAAAAATATAGATTCAAGACAAAATGAGAACTATATAAAAATAATGTAACATTGTCAATGTCAAAACTAAAACAAACACAAATATTCTCTTGGTGTTTGCGTTAGCAGCTTCAGCTGTCACCAGGGGATTAAACAACATACTGTAAGAGTAGTTCAACTGGTGGTTCAATAATCTAATTGAGCAAACATGTTTAATGCTTATGTTTTTCCATCTCATGAAACAAATACACATTTCCAAGCCAGCAAAGGCTCCCACATGCCCAGCTGAGAAGCCGTGCTGTTACTCCCAGTGGCTCCTGCCGGACCACACCCTCATGCTCTGTGCCCAAAGGCTGGGCTTTGGCTCCAGACATCACTGGGTTTAAGCCATCCTACATGCTTGCATTTGTGTCAAACCTGCTTTTCCATGGACTACATGGTAGTGACATATAAAGTCCCAGCCAAACCCCTGACCATTAATTGCTGCATTTCTGATAAACCTGACTGGGAAAATCGGTGTGTGCAGCTCTAGCTGCAAGCTGAGAGTCACTTAATGAAACAAAATGTGATTGCTTGAGTGAAAATGGAGGCAGCATTTTTATGTAAGACCGCTGTGAAATGCTTCAACATTTACATACATAATATACCCCCAGTGAAGTTTTGTCTTTGTACTTTCAAACAACCAGATATTCTATAAAATTGTGGACATAAAGAATGGATAGTATTCCCTTTCTTGTATTCCATTACTGCTATTGCTTTCTTTGGTTACAACTGATTTGCCAGGTTCCTTCTGGAAACAAAAAGGATGGTCCCTCCTCCAGGAGCTTTAGAAGCTAAGACAGACAGAAATAGAAAATGGAGGAAAACTATATTCCAGTTTTTACTACTTTGAATGCAAATCTAATAGAAAAAGAGGAAAAGGTTATAAAATTTCAGCAAATTCAGTACACTAAAACAACCCTGCAAAAAAAAAAAAAAAAACAAAAAAACAAACGTAAAGAGTAAATTACCAGTGAAATAAAACAGAGTACTAAATCCCATATAGTATATTCACCTTTACATTTTTGTCTTTGAGCACAAAGTCAGGCACCAGTTCTGCCATTAACAGCAGTTCTAATTTCCTCTCTGCAAAGCTCTGTAAATGTTCTAGGCTGATGTAGTCCTTGTTAACTATGTCTTGAAATATCACAGATATAAATTTCAACGTTTCTTTCTTCTACACTCAGAAATAAAATGAAAAGCTTGTTTAAAATAAGAAATTAAATTACCAAAACAAGCCTACTTTTTAAATTTAATAAAAAGTATTCCATTGGTTATTACCTCAAAGAATTTTTATGCCATAAGACTACAATGGTAGTACAATCACAATCTGGCATTAGTTACAAGGCAAGCAGTGCAATTATTCAAATGTGACCTATTTTTATCTTAGAGAGAGTTTTTCAATTTTGAATTCTGCCTTTACTGAAATGAGAATGAACTTTTTATAAGATTTGAAGATAATGTGCTAGGTAGGACCATGGAGACAAACACATTCCCTACAGCAGCTCACATTTCTTGCTATTACAGCACATAAAATACAGCTAACCTTTACTGGCAAACTTGGGGCATTTGGAAAACCTGGGCTTCCTTTAATATACCAGTATCTTTCATCCCTGAAGGAAGACAGTACAGCGAATCTGGTTATGTAGCCCAGAAGCTTGAACCAGAAAAAGACAAAAAATAAAGAAGTAATAGAAGATGCAACTGGCAGAATCACTTTAATGAAGTTGTTTCACCTTTACTCTAATGTAAAAATGTGAGGCTCTTGAAAAACCATCTGGATTTACACACTGTGAGTCAGAATATAATTATGTGACCTATTCACAGCTTCAGTATCTAATCAATTGCAACATTCTCATGAATCACACACTTCAAGCCACACTCAACTACAAAAGCAGCTTCACTAGGTAGCACAGACAATTGAGGGTAGACAAGATAAACTTCACATTTAGGTTAGGACTGCAGGAGAATCTTTCACTGTGACTCAGTCCAAAATCTTCATGAATAAAGCACTTAAATTCTGTCATCATCTTAATAGCAGAACATAAATGGTACTTAAATTCTTTAGTGTCTTCTCCCCAAATAAGGATTCCAAGGCACCTTCACATAAAAAAAAAAATCCATTACTCATACATTATAAACAAAAGAACCCTTTTAAGAGACATGGACCTTTTCAGGACCATGTATAAGAAGCAACAACTCTCGTATTTGAGAAATTCAAAATCTAAATGGTTGAAGAGGATTTAGGTTTTCTAGGTTATTGGGAAAAGTCATCATTCAAGACATTCTGAGTTAAAACAGACACAGATATTAATGATCTATGAGAAAAGAAAGGTCAAAGCAATGCATTTATAACAACTTCCGTGTGAGCTCATCTCAGAGACCTGATTTCAAAACCGTTGTGCTCCAGAAACAGAGGACAAGCTTCCTGACAAAGAAATATGACTGAACAGAAATTTATGCAATGATCATTTAGCAGGCATTAAAATAAGCTTACAGACAGCTTCATAATACCTACTATAGGCAGCAAAGTTACATATTCCAAGAGCTAAAACGGAGTCTTCTGGCCCCACCTGAAGTCATATGTTTCTATTCCCTTGATTGAAATGAGACAAGTACAGAGATTTCCAGAAAAAAAGCAGGTATTTTTGTATCCAAATTCAGAACCCATGAGAGGGATCTGATTCATGATGGTGACTAGTTCTCTAGCTGCTCATACTTGGCCATGAGATGTACATTTTTCTCACATTTTATGGTATCTGGGATGAAAAATAAAATTACCTATTAAGTTACAGAATCTCCCAGGTATTTTGCTACACATTTGAAACTTTAAAACATTCCCTTGGCTTCTGACACTTAAATCCCATAGCCAGGTAACAGTCCTAGGGTCAACACTAGACAGCCTCCATCCTAAATCCTACCGTTGAACTCCACAAAGACTGATGTATAATCTCAGCATGGACATGTGCAGATCATAATTCTCTACAGAAAGCTCTGAAACTTTAAGTTTTCCTAGTTCCATCTGAACCAGTCCATATTCAAGCACAGTTGCCCCAAAGTCAATGACAGTCAGAAATGCCTGAGTAAAGACAAGGATTTCGATGCTAATAGTGTATTGTTAGAAAGAAAGAAACAGCAAACTAAAGAAACCTCAAGTTTCTAATTAGTTTGGCTATAAGGCCACTGCAAGAAAACAACCAAATGCAGGGTCTGCAAAATAACACCATGTTCTTTCCGGCACCTTATATTCTCAATGGGCCTGAGCCAACCCTTATTCAGAAAACATTTCACAGACTTCAGGCACGTTGCTATGCAGTGATCTGCGATCTGTTTCATTAATCCACAGAAATTCTAACTAGCAACACAACACCCTTTGATAATCCCAAAGCATGGCAATAGAGAAGAATGTTTAGTACTATCTAGAGAGCCATACAATATATAGCTCATCATCAAACTTCCTTCCTGCAGCAGCAGTAAAGACATCTGCAATATCCCCTGAATCTTCCCCAAATATCAGAGGCCTAGGTATACAGATAACAGAGTCAAATTAGATGCTGTGCCACTGAAATAACGAAAGTACCCAAAAAAACCTATAAAGTAAGGCAACCAAAAAGCTCGTGTGTATTTTTACACTCAGTGCACAACAATTTGAGTCCAAATAGGGGTCCTCTGTGTGCTGCAGGAAGGTGGCCCAGCCTCTTCCACAGGAGAACTGTAGGTGCAAAAGAAACACCTCAGAGAGAGCGAAGCTTCAGTGCTCTGCTCCTCCAGTACAAGCTCAAACTGTGTTATACCCCAGGTGGCATAATACAGCCATCTGAAACAGAGAATAGTTCCTAGGGTGAAGAGATTAATAGTGTGTATGGGTATAGTCTGTTTTCCTACGTAACTTTTATTAATATTTTAATATAAAGACTGTTTCTGCTTTATAGCCAGACTTGTAAAGTAATTATGATTGATTATGACCAGTAGGCTGATTTAAATGAGAACAGGTTACAAATCAGTTTATTGTAACAAAAATATAATGTTGTATTTTGGATATTTAGGACTGTACCGTCTACCTTTACAGTTGTACCTTTATAGTATTTTTGCTGAACTACCTCTGCAAATTTTTTAATGCTAAATTGTAGTATAACATCTTCTCTCAGGCTTAAATATATTTCACGCACTGAAAAAAACTGCCTTACAGAATGCAGCAAACTCTTCCCTGCCACACAACTCTT
>NW_008590088.1:104464-105442 GCF_000691845.1 Merops nubicus
ACCAGCATAAAGGTAACTTCTAAGTCTGTCTCCATTAGTTTTTATACACCACAATGAATATGAACTTAAAGAAACAGCTCTATACCCTTGCAGCATAAAGAAAAGCATGCATGGAGGCAGAGAAGTCCACCTGAGGAAGGAGGGTGAGAGTTTTCATACTAGCCCACTCTGCTCATGTCCAGCATGTGTCACAAGTCTTCAGTTCATTGAGGAAACCAAACACAGCATCGTTCTCTGCAAGTCAGTCAGCAGAGTTTGAGTTTTGTAACCTGTGAACTAAGAACATTGCAAGCAAGTACGGATGCAGCTGAGCCATCATATTGTAACATCAGTCAGTTATCTCTACTCAGGACAGTAACTCAAGAGTTGATGATTTCGGGTATGTAATATGTGAGAAGAAGACAGCAATATACTTTAGGTTCCTGTCTTCCAGTGTTCTTCATCCAAAATGGCAAATTATGGAAGCAGAAGGCGAAAGGGAGTCTAGTAATATTTCTTTGAAGCTACAATTGCTCTTAGGTAGTCTGCGCTCACCTCTCTTGCATTTACATCTCATGAATGCTCTGAGAAACAAATCTGCCAACTAAATGTCTGCAGAAACTGCAAATTTTGAGTAAATACTGGAGCACTTGCAAAAAAAAAAATGAGTTCATAATTCAGAAAGACCAGATATTAATGACAGAAATCAAATTATAAGTTTTATAGTCACCTGGCTACGGAACACCAAACACATGACTTAAGTTCAATCAAAAGAGCCAGTGCAACTCAATTTAGGCAAACCAAGCACTCCTAATTGATTTCTTCTGCCTTTAATTTGCAGATACAGATTAAGATTTGTTAGTTGACATGATTCAGAGAAAAATAAAAGTCTATATTGGTAGCTGACAATTTATAAGTAGAAAAAGTGCTGAAAAAGAATAACATAAAACAGTCACTTTGAATTACAGATTTGCTCTAGAGCATCCCCTAGGAGGCATT
>NW_008590088.1:105473-161170 GCF_000691845.1 Merops nubicus
GGGTACACAGAAAGTACAGTTTTCATTAATAAAATGGAATGTGCTAGAATACAGAATTCTGTATTTATAAACCCTGCCCCCTTCCCACAATGTCTAGGTGGTTGGACATATCTTCTAAACTCACATTATAGCTAGCACAAAGTATAGCTTTAGTAAAGATAATTCTGGCTCTGGTATTTTTCAAACATGCACAATACAAATATTTTTCTGCAGGAGCTAGATAAGATATCTCTACTGATGACAGACACTGAGAAGATTCAATAAAATAGAATCATTTCAGGCTCACCCATCTTCTGTAATAATTGGGAAAAAATGTGCTTTTCCCATTACTGCTTTAAGATGTCTTTTTGAGTGGAAATTAAAGTATGTTTTATTTAAAAGACCACGAGATATCAATATGTTATTAGGCATGTGTACAGACAACATAATGATGTTCATTTACTATTTACTGGAAGTGTTTGTTTACTGATACCTTAAAAAGTATCTGCATTAATGGTAAAGAAGAGACAACTCTGACACAGGCAGTCAATTTATAAACAGCAGTGAAGGCAGTGGTCTCTGGTGAGCAAGGGATTTGGACATGGATTCAACACAAACCTGTACGGCTAAGCTGCCACGCGGCCCAGGGGCAGTCGCTGCCCTCTCCAGCACCATGCCCAAGCCCCAGCCCTGGGGATGGCAAACTGCAGCAGTGCAGAGCCTGCTGCACTGCCCACAGAGGCCTCCCACTCCTCTGGGATCCTCTAGATTACAAAACTATAGTGACAGTAATCAGATGAGAAACACTGGGAATGCAAGTCCATTTCCACCGCTGAAATAAACCTCCCTTGGGAAAACACAGGGGCACAATGTACTTTATTAGAAGAATTTCTGTGATAACCAGAGACAGAATCTAATCACCTGTGTCACTGTGTCGATACACGGAACAACTGACTTGATCCGTAACCGCCAGGCATCAAAGCAACAACGGGATCAGTAATTCCTTGCACCACAGGAAGGACACAGAGTGGAGTTTCTAAACTCCACGAGCAACACTTGTGGCCTAATGCTTTACAGAGTTAGCCATTGGACTCATGAAGCTATCAGCAGGACTTCCTGAGTGGCAGTTAAATACCTGTGAGCTGCTTTTAACAGGTATCCCGTTAAAGTGGCCAGAGAGATTTTTATCAAAATACTAAAACACTCCAAGTTCTTCCACATAAGCAGACTCCAGACATCTGCAGTGTTAGATAATCCAGTCACTGTAACCAAATTCATTGCCACTCATGCTTTAGTCTTTCCGAAAGTACAGATTTTTGTCTGAAATAGAAAGCATGCTCCATGCAGTGTCATACTGACCACAGAGAGCTTTCTATAAAAGCCAAAAGAAAGCTACTTTTACAGGTTCCTCCTAAGCAGAGATTGTGTTTTGGAAAAGGTTGGAACTTTATTCTTTATCCTTATTGACATTTACATTAATGAAGACTGAGTAGGGGAAAGAGGTGTCCCTTTTATTCATTGTTCCTCATCTGAAGTTTTAATACAGTTTCACAACTCCAGAACTGATTACTATGAGGTGGTGATTGCAAAACCAGCAGAATAGCAGGAGGGATCCCTGCATACAAATGTCACCCTACGGTATCCTAAATATTTTTGATTTAACAAGCAAGGACAGAGGAAAAGTACATATGTCAAATAATCTGAATTTATCAAGTTCTCCATGAAATGCAAATGCCCTTAGAAGTGAAAAACTTTTGATTAGGAGAGTATAGCGTTGAGAAGATGTTGCATATGCAACATTTCTCAAACTAAATTCAGAAAGTACTCCGCACACTATTTTCATTTTAGAAATTCTCAGAAACTCTGACAAACTGCACTGCAGGCATGGCACACTGTAAGTCACTAACACTGTAATTAGCTGCTTTGTAACACAGTGTGACTATAGTCCTCAGCTGTGAGATAATGAAATAAAACATTTCTAATATTACACTCACAAATATTAATATGGAAAGTGGATGTATTATCTTTCAAGAGAACAGAGATTTAGCCTGGCATGCAAGCTCTGTGGGAAAAAAAGAAAAAAGGGGCGGGGGGGTGGAGGGAAAACCACACACACCACCACAACAACAAAAACCAGAAAACTAATTTCTTTTTGGCAGCAAAGAAGAGAGGCCACAGTATGAGAAGGTAAAACGCACCTGAGGAATACAGATTTTTTAACACAATTTGGTGATCATTTCTTTTACCAGCAGTCCATCTCTCCCGGCCTCTCTGTTCATACCACTGCATCTCTTGAGGTGTATGCCCAGCCAGGCTGAGGAACCAAGCAAGGTTGAAGCTCTGCCTCTATTTTTCAGGTCAGGCAGTTTGAAATCCCCCGCAGCCCCTGATCCGGTCCCATGGCTCACGTAACACCAGCCGTGCTGGGCTGAGGGACTGGAGGACAAGCAGAACCAGACTGGTGCCCTGGGCACAGGCGATGCTGCAGCTACCACCACGCTGTGGCCCAGCACAGGAGTCCTCTCCCAGCTCTGCAGAGCTACTCCAACTGCTCCAGCTGGTTTGGACAAGCGTGGACAGAGCACACGCTCCAAACTGGACAGGGAGAAAGACAGTAGTGCAGCTGAGTCTCAGAACTTCTAAACTGAAGTTCCCCAGTCTACTGTAGACATACTGGTCCAGCTCAGGTCTGTCAAGCAATCTCTCCCTCTCGCATTTCCCCATGAGAAGAGGGCCTCAGGCCATCTGGCTGCTTCAGGCTGAGAGGCCAGCACACCCCTTCACGCCCTGCTCGCAATGCCCCTGCCCGCTGCTGCAGCAGAACAGCAATGGGGATCCCTCTCAAAGGGCACTCGCAGGCACGGGGAGCTCAGGGCCAACGTGATGGACAGCTATACACAACTGGGGATTAGAAATTAAAAGAGGCAGAGAGACAAACTATCTGCTAGCAGCTGATAATACTGCAGGGGAACAGTAGGAATAAAACACCGCAGAAGAGTTGTCAACTCCCCTCTCTTCCTCTGTGGTGGGATTAGTAGAAAAGGTTAGACTATACATTATCCAAGAGTCATTCTAATGATGTATCACTCAGAGGTGTTCATAAAATTAATCTTTCAATAATAAGACATAATACAGGTTTCATGCATACTGGGTAATTAAAGAGCTTGATGAATAGATGAAAGAGTGAATGTTCTGGATCCTTAAACAAATCACAGCTTTAAATTTCATTAATTTTAAATTTACTCCAAGACCTAATTTAAAATTGGCAAAGCTTCCCTACCACTGAAACCAGAAATCATGAAATAAAACTGAACTGTATTATTTATTGTTGTCTCGGGCCAATAAAATACATCAACTTACAATATTGGGATGACAAAAATATGACAAAAACTCTACAGTATTAAAAATAGTTTGAAAAATTCACTGCAGCTCTTAGTTGAAAATTGAAACAAGATAATCAGTTCACAGATACTTTCTTAGCCTTTTCATTTTCTATCCTATGCCTAGGGCTACCACACTGAAAGGTTTGTAATAATTTAACCATCATCTGCTAGAGTTTTGAGGGAAGGGAAGGCAAAGAAAGAGAGTACTAATTCTGTCTATTTTTTAGGCAAAAAAAAAAAGCCATCCAGGACATTTACTAAAGTCTGCAAGGGGCACCTGAGCATGTGCAGCACTCTGGAATAACCACAACCCGAGTAAAACAGACACTGCTTAAAGCAGTTCTTCAAGGTTTCAAACTGTAATTGGGGTAAGAACCGTAAAATCCAAACAGGGAAAAAACACAAGAGAATGACGACTTGTAACTGGGAAAATCGTGACTTCAAAGAGCTCCTTTACTCTGAAATCATGACAAAAACCCACTTCACTACTGATTAACAAGTTATCTAAGAACACAGTGTGGCTATTAACTGTTTGGGACAGATCTTCTGGTTTGGTACCTCAGCCAGCTGTGTTGGTTTAACAGCCCAAGAGCCCCAAAACACGACATCTCGGCTCCCCTAGTACCCCGTCCCATCCCTTGCTCAAGCCCTGCTGCCATCAGTCACTCACTACGTCACAGAGAACTTTTCTGACGAGTTCTTTTTATGGTGGGTTAGTGAGCTGAGCAGGCAACAAGTGCTTTGTTTAGCAGCAGCAGGCTTGGCAAGGTTTGCTACCCTGCTCTATGAACCTTCCCCTGATCCTGCCACATACCTGCCCAACCCCATGGACTTCAGGGCAGTTTTTACTCTTACTGGAGACATACTGTTGAAATAAGATCTAACTTGGAAGCAATTAAGTGCACTCCTGTTTTTCAGAAATACAGGAGTGATTAAACTCTGCCCTGGTGCTTTTTGGAATTCAAGTCCAATAATCTTTATTATGTCTGTTCCTTTTGAGATTAGTTGGTGATGTTTCTCCTGCAGATGCCTGAAGATAAATGCTCTACAAATGTGTGCATTTAACACAGAAGTGGGATAACAACTTGCCCCTGTGCTAGAGGCCTGTATCAGATCCTGTGCCCTTGTTTCTAGGTCTATTTTCTTTATTTGTTTTATTATTCTCAGATATTAGCTTTTAATATCTTTGCTTTTCTTCAGTAGGTCTCTAATGGAAGTGAACAATTTTCTTAGTCTTTTCCTTATTCTCTTAGATAAAGCCATATAATAAGCTTAACAGTTGACATAACTCTCTCCCTGATGCAAATACAGCAGATGAAAGGAGACGACTTTTCAGAAGTGGCCCCTGCTGACAAATACCCAGCTTACAGACTTCCTATTGTTCTGCTAACAATTAGAAGCTTGAATTATCAGTTTGCTGGAGCTGCATTGCATAAACCCTGGATTTCATCATTGATAGCATCTTTTAGTCAGTGATAATTCTCACACATATTTAAGAATTTCTCTAAACATGTAAGACTAAAGGAGCTTAGCAAGGAAACTTTAGTGCATCCCTGCGCTTTGGTGAACATCTCTGAACACAGCTCCCAGTTTTGAAGTGTTCATGACCGGAGCAATTTTATATCCTAGAACTGAAGTAAAGCAGATTAACTTCCTGATATTAAGAATAATTCCAAACAAACATTCAGACTGCCAATAAGATCAAGAGACACTGAAAACAGATTTATAAACAAATAGACTGAGAATCTGTATTACTCGTGAGATGCATAAGTGACTTCTTGCTGGAACAGCAGAAGCTGCAGGTCATCTAAGAACACTCAGAAAAGATATGTGGGAGTTACAATGCTAACAAGAAAAAAATTAGGAAAGATGGATTGGAATGCATGGTCTGCTGATCTTCAATTAAAATGTCGAAATCAGAATTATTTTATGATTTTCATACCTGAAACACTTTAATAGGAACTTTAAACAAGTGCTCCCTTGTGACTTAATGTTATTAGCACGCTAAAAATCCAAATCCAAAACACAATTCTGCTTAGAGGCAGTGTCCAAATCTGGGTAAAGAAGGATTATGTGTAAGAACTGTGTACCCAAATTTTTCTCTGTTGCTGGAAGAGAAGTATTACTTGGATCACTGCTGCAATGTCTCTCACATATTTATACCTGACACCAATTTACAGGGTCAGAGGTATCTGAAGAAACAAGGTGAGTCAAAGTTATCTAAGAGTGACAGAAGGAAATATCCCGTTACTTCTAAGACACCATGAAATGTTGCTGTTGCATCTAATACTACCACATGTATTTTCATAAGGGCCATTATTCTTCTTCACAGAACACATTATTTCATCAAAGGAATTGAATTCTGAAAAAAAGAAAAAAAAAAAACCACACACTTCTTTAAGTGACTGATGAAATCCAATTCTACATTTTTATCCTCTCTGACCCAGTTCATGAAGTTGCATGTTCAAAGAAGCATCAGATCAAGACCGTACCTAGATTACTGCTGGTTGGCTTGGACTGAACCCAGACAACAACTTGGTAATAAGGGTAGATTGAAATAAGCAGCTGAAAAGATTTTATCTACCTTTTGATGGAAGAGTACATCTTCTTTCCTTACCTCAGTTCAGAGGCTATAATAGATCCTCACAGCTGTCCCTCAGTGCCCCAGTAGCAGGTCTACTGAAGATTGATTTTTATCCTTCTGAGTTTGATGAGAAAGGAAAAACCTTTGGTTTCCAATAATGAGACCTGCACCATGCCTTTGACAGACAGGACTTCTTTTAAAAGTTTTTGCTCTGGATTATCACTTAAATAGCATGCATCAATGCTGTTATATGAGTTTGTTGTCTAGAAGTTTCTAAGTTGCATTTACAGAGCTATATTGATTTTTAAAGGTCTCAGCCTGGCTCAGATGGCACCTCTTTTACTATGTAATGAGGTAGCAGTTACAGTCAAGAGAGGCACGTAATATAGTTAATCTCCTTTCTCAAGCAGCAGTTAAATTGTTAGCCAGCATGCAGTAGTCACATGTGGATGCTTATTATTCTGCCAACAAATACTGTATTACATTTTGGTTTGCTTGGTATGAACAGTTCACAGCATTTTCTTTGTCACTTAATTTCCTGTGTATATTGTGAACACTAACGAAAGCCCAGCAGGGTGCATTGGAGAAACCAAAAGAAAGAACACAGAACATTAATCAAATTACTGTATTAGATGCTATTACACGTCTTCTAGCTGGAACAAGTATGTACTGATTTTTACAGCTTTCTTCTCATCACATCAGAAAAGATTAAAATAACGTATTAGGTCCATTCATCCTTCTTGCTGCCCTTGCTGATTGTGCAGGAAAAGGCAGCCTGTGAATGGGAACATGGAGAGGGGCTGTGCCCAGGCGCCATGGGGAAAGCAGGGCAGGAAGCACCCCACAGCTCCCACCCTGCAGCCTCCCTTCGCTCAGCCCCACAGGGAGCCTGGACTCATGCTCCCCGGGCAGCTGGATGTCATCACCCTGACGTGCCACATACCCCTCACACACACCCTTTCTACGGTGGCAGCTGTCCCAGGGTTATTAAATCTGTCCCTTTTCCTCTGTTGCTTCTTTCACCTTCCATTTTGTGTCCCTGTGAGAAAGAGAGATCAGCAAGTGCAGAACTTGCATGTTTTCTTTCAGGCAGACAAGGATCAGCAAAGCACTTCGAGTTACCACAGAACAGACTTTCCTTGAGAGCCCACTCAGATAGCAAAACAGAGACCATGGTGGAGAAAACATCAACAGTCCCTTCCATCCCATCAAAAGAAGAAAAATGTATGAATACTCCTCTGTTGGGAAAAAATGATTTAGTAGATTTTACATCTTCTGACAGATAAATTAAGCAGTTTCAAAATTTACAATTAAATTAAGATGCAGATAATTATTCTGTTCGCAGCCTACTTTATTTTTTTCACTTCAGGAGGTCTTTAAAAGTTTTATTTTCACTGAAAACTATTCAATGTTCTTATGCAATCAGATCCCAGATTTTCTCTTTGCAATTTTGTACCAATACCTCTGCAAACATACCAAGACTTTCCCAAAATTAAGATGAAGTAGAACACTATCAGTGCAAAGAGGTGCAAGAAAAGCACAAAGAAAAATGGAAGATTTGAAGTAAGTCTTATTAGTATACTGCAAACATAAATTCTAGGTAAAAGGCCTTTTGCTTGCACGGCTGCTTCCTAGAGTTCAACGCTGCACTTGTGTACTGGTTACAATGCCTCACAGTCAGCAAATTAACAAAATGCACTGGGAATTACAAAATGTTTCGGTAAACAATTGCACCCCAGTTTCTCTCCATATTCACCTGACTACATACTCAAACAAAATTCATCAGACAATCTGCAATGCCTGTAAGAAGCATAGGACAAAGGGAAATAGTAGACAAGTTGAACAAGATGTTTTAAAATAGAAAATATTAGTCAAAGAAGAGACAGCAGCAGAACAGAAAGAGACACATTTGGATTCAGTGGTACCAAAGGATGATGTAAGGCTAAAGTGCTGGACCCTGAGCACATGCCTTGAAAATGTCCTGATTTTCAGAAGTAATAAATACCTATTGAGACATTGGTATCTTGACATCATCTCCACGCTCCTGGCTGAAAGTCACAATTCTTACAAAAGAGAATAACATTTAAAAGTCTTGGCCTAAAACTCAATGAAAGAAATGTATAATCATGGCCTCTAGTCTGTGACTCTGTGAGGTCAGAGTCCATGTGCATGACTCTTCATATCTCATGAGAGTGACTATATCTACTAAAGTATGTTGTAGTGCCTTTCCATTTGGGGGAAGAGGGTTTCTCAACGAGTTGGACTTTATCTCCAGCTTTCACTTCTGTCATCCTCTTCAGCCAGACTGCACCAGGACTGTGGGGAAAGTGAGAGGGAATTGTTCCTTTACATGGTTTGAAAGCAACTGTGTTTGCATTGCACCAGTTGGATGCATTTAGCAAAACATGCAAAGAGCAATATTAGCAAGTAACTGATCACATCAGTTGTTTAAATTAAAGGCAGAAGTTTCTGTAAACCAGGTAGAGTAAGAAAGTTTATCCAAAAAAAACATCACTGAGGAAGCTGTAATTTTGAATTCAGTCATTGAAACAACTGGCAGTGAATAATTTCAACTGACAAGTATAGTGCTTTCTGTAAACAAGTTATTTGCAAACAGACTATAAATTTCATTAATTTGTTCATTATTTGTGATCCTCTAACAATTACCTTGTATAAGTAAATTTAAAATCAAAATTAGTTGCTAAGAATGCTTGTTGTTTATTACATGTTACTGAAGTGACATGTCTAGCTTTCTAATCAGCTTGGATTTTGAATAAATTCAATCTCCCCAAACTCAACGTTCCAAAATGGTTCTTCTGCACTGACTGCAGTGCTATTTATAGAGACAAATGGTTATCAATCTGAGCCAGAAGAAAATTATCCTCAAAAATAGATTGTTATAGCATAACATATAATTACATTATAACTGTTTTCTGAATTACTCAGTATGTAAAATGTCCTAGGTCAGGTTTTTACATCATACAAAACAGAGTATCACTGTCCAATAGACAGACTTACAGCGTTGAACGAAAAGGCTTTTCTCAAAAAGTGTTTCACTCATTTGTGTTTTTTTCTACCTAATTCCTAAGAGAGACAGGAAACAATATTTATTGTTTTAGTAATAAAGCATCATATAATTAAAATTATCAAAAATGACATTTGCTATTTTTATGGTTTTCTGTCTATAATGGAGAAAAACAAACAAAATCCTGAATTTGAATTACATGCTTAACAGAAGTATTTTATTGCTCATAATGCTGAGTTATAGAAGAGAGCAATGAGCAATGTCCACCACACTTCATTTCATCCCCCTAATTCCACCATAGCTCCTCCTGCTGATTCTGTAGAGGTTTCAGACATCCCATCTTAAGAAGATTATTAATCAGTTTTCCCTTGGACTGCTTAAAATGAGAAAACATGTATATACTGTCATTTTCTCCACTGCAAAAGTTCTGACTACTTAAGCACAATCCTGGGTAGAATTTTTTGCCAAAACCCACTGAACTGTTGCAGTATCACCAGACATCTACAGCTCCAGACAGACTCGAAACTACTACCAGAATTCCCAAAGTTTAATCAAATGAATTGAAAATACAGGAGACCCTACAGTATATGAATGGTAGGTCATGAGAGCAAGTATGAAAAGGCAACAAAAGGTCTGACACCTACAACCCAGCAAGAATCTAGTATTATTTATACTCTCATTGATTCAAGGAATCTTTTGATTTTTTCAAACCCACATATACCAGTCTTTCAAGTGAAATGAACTTCAAAATGAAAAGGCTTTGGTGCACTGAGATTGCTGCCTTTCCTGATGAGTGAAAAAACAGGATGAACAAATTTGTGACCTGCCCTAGACTAGATGATCCTGCTCTGGCAGGGGGGTTGGACTCGATGATCTCTGGAGGTCCCTTCCAACCCCTAACATTCTGTGATCCTGTGAAATTGCAAAGACCATCAACAAACAGGGTTGCATTCTGTTGACTTGTTTCTGACTGATACAGAATGGTTTCTCTACACATCATTAGATCAGTTTGAAGATCCTTTTCTCTGCGTGATGTCAATAACAGGAAGAATAAAAAGCAAAACAGGTTATAGTAAAAAAAAAAAAAATAATAATATCACTACCCCACTACCATGTATGATCTCTGTATTTGTGTTAGGATCCTGCACAATGGCAAGGTAACCACTGAAGCTGCTATAGCAGCTACCTGACAGATGTCTGCAAATTTTGAATATACACTATTTAATTTTTGTAGGTTCCTTACTACATAATGGACAAAAAGTTTAATTTCTCAACTCAAAAGCCTATAGAGGGTGAACTTTCTATGACAGCTCACTGCAATGATCATCACAGCAAAGGGAAAAAGATCATTCCTTCGTGGTTGTAACTGCTTTCACACAGTTATTTACAACAGCAGTCCTTCCCTTGTCAACGTTTCACCTGAAAAAAAAAAAAAATCTAGGTTGGATTTTGTGATGGAGCTGAAATGAATTACACACCCAGATTTTCCTCAAGTTGGCAGAGCCCTTCCCCATGCTCATTTGTAAATCCCAGTGCTATCAGTCATGTCTACAAAATCTACCTGGAGAAGAAAAATTAAATAAGCAGTAAAAAGAGCACCTCAGGAAAAGAAACATAACTAATTCTGCCTAAGGCTCAGTTCCTGAGCAGATACTACAAGAGGACTAAGGTATTTATGAAAGACAGAAAGACAGGTTACAGTGGCATTAGGTAAAGGACCAACAAAGGGAAAGGCACTGTCTATGGATTTATTTATATTAAGTTGTTGCAGAAAAACTGTAATAGTTTCTATTACACTGCAATCTTTTCTAAAGAATTTATATGGGTTACACCCCCTGATTATCTACCAGAACATATTGTCACAATTAGGAAGAAAACTGCCTTCTGGCCTTTGGCCAGTTGTAATGATCACAGAACTCTAGAAATACACTTACAATTTTTGAGAACAGAGAAGGGGGGAAAAAACCCAACCCCAAAAAAAAAAAAAAAAAAAACAAACAAACCAAAGAAACACAAATGCTCCCAAGACCCTATCTTTAAGCACAAATGATGAATTTTGAAAGGTTCTAATGATTACCTTTGCTTTACTATACTATAAAAACCTTAGGTACCTTTGCTCACAGTTTATGATGCATGCTCAACTGATATGGTCAAGCCACTGGGTACTTATGTTTATGCAGTGCATAAAATGTCTTCCTTAAATGTATCCCAAAACAAACCTCTTAAGATAGCACTTCCAAAATAAATATTCTCTTGTTCAGACTGCACAGGATTTATTTCTGTAGTCTCACTGTCACAAAATGGACAAAGAGTTTATTACCCTAGACTCCAGTACCCTCAGGGAATGAACATTCCACACTGTTCTTAACCTTTTCCAAAAGAAATACAATTGCACTTGTTGTAAAGTACAGCATTAGGTGACAACAGTGAATGGAATCATAATTCTGCTTACTCCATATTACTTACGCTGTGGAAACAAGAGAATTGTGATTTCTAGAGGGACTATGAGGATCACAAACCAGGCATTTACCTGGATATTTTTATTACATTTTCTTTTATTAGTTTTTATCAAATCAAAGCTGCAGATAGGAAAATAAGATAATGTTTTTATGTCTTCTCTCAATACTCAATTTTATGATTAGATATTACACTATGAGACATGTTGATACACACTTGGCCATCGGGATGTAATATAAATGGTATATATTCAGAGCTACAGATAATAAGCTGTTAATCTCATGAAAAGTTTTACTGAAATGGCTCAATTTTTTATTTTTAGTATATAGTGAATGTAATCAATCAGCTTTTGCCATTAAAAGTAATGTTTACAGCTTTTTATTTCAAGAACTCTACTGGTCCGGTGCTTTGAGGCAGAAAAATTATATCTGGCTTAAAACTCTATAAGCAAGAAATATTGTTTCCACCTGTCTATGTTTGACAAAGTTATACTAATTATGATATTTCAATGATTCTTGCTTATATCTTGAATGATACATGGTGCTGGGTACCAAATCCCCTAGCAGACCAAGTGGCAGAGTACAGAAAGAAAGAAGACTGTGTTAAGAGAGTGAAAATAAAGTTACAGCACCAGCTAGAGGAGTGGGTGAGTACAGCTGCTGAGGCAGCGCAATACCTTCAAAAGGATCGGCAAACAAAGCACCTCCCATGGAGTGCAAGCAGCACTCTGGCATCTAAATGCATCTCTGGGCTCAACCTAAACCCACAGCTCTGCTGAGGTGCAGTTGTTAAAGATGGAGATCATCCAACTAATAATGAGGTGTCCTGAGACTAACTATGAAGTGAATGACAAGACATTCATTGCTTTAAGAGACAGAGAGAAGCAGAGTTGGACATATGTCACCCCTGAATGATAGCTACATTACTGTGACACCACCTACACTATGTTGTCACTGCAAATCCAACCTTTTGCTACACTGGTACCTGGCAGCCTTTGTTGAAGAATTTATTTGTTGTATAACAAAGAGACATTCACTTCAACAGCAGATAATGTTTTGGTTTGCCTTTTTATTATTAACTTGTCAAAAGGAGGGACATGATAATAATAAAATGACAAAATAACATGTTAATTGTTGAAATAAATGAGATGTACCATACATCAGGTAATGGTGATTAATTATATGGCAGATATACATAATGTCAGTTACTTATTACTACTCTCAGACTCTCACAATTATCCATACTGGAAAGTACTGGTAATCACATAAATAGGCTTAATGAATTATAATAACAATGGATTCTAAGAATAAGAAAGGTAAATAAGCAAACTCTAAACCTAGTGAAGGCAATAGGCTTCCAGAAGGCAAATTATTTCCGAGTCAGACAGGCATACATTGAACTTAAATCCACATATTTGTCTGCCAGCCTACATAGTCCATTTGTAGCACAGTAACTGGCAAAGTTTTTAATTGACTATTAAAACTAGTCAATAGTTTTAATAGTCTGTTCATTTTATAATTTCCAAGGTTAATCATCAAGGGGGGGTGGGGCATAAGAATACTGCTTATTTAAGTCAGGCATTGTTCCTTTCTAAATATGTATGCAAATTTATGCACCAGGGCGCAAAACTGTGTGTCCAGTGCCAGGCTTTAATTTTGGCATCTATGTCTTCACTGCTTCTGTTTGAAAAAAAAATCATGTATAAAAATATTAAATTCTCTGAAAACATCATTTTAATTATTCTTGAAAGACTTATCCAGCTGTTAAATGATCCAGGGTTAACCGAATGGCTACTGCTATAAAACCATTTAAACAGACCATGGTGATTTTATCAAATTTCACAGCTGTTCCTGCAGCAAATGCAGTTTGTCAGAACAGAAGATTTCTAGTTCATCTTTTAACTGTAATTTTGGAGAAAATCTGCATCAAAGGAGAAATTGCTACGTAGGAACTGCCTCACTGGACTGGACTTGCAGTTAGCCCAGTCCAGAAACTTGTCTCCAGGATGAGCCAGCACCAGATGTTCCTATGAAAATAAATATTTAAATACGTAATTCACAAATGTAATTCAGCCTACAAAAGGTCACCCTGCTTAACTGCTAAGACGTGGAGGTTTTCTTTTTCTCCAATGTACTTTTATTAGCATCGCATCATGCAAAATTCTTGTAATTCTTATAGATTCAAAGAATGGTTATTCCTAAGTATCTTGGCTCAAAAAATGATGGTATCCATAGTTTGACAGCATGATTTGAAGATATATATTCCTTTATTCATTCAAGATTTTTCATATTTCTATTCTCTTTCTCTTTTATTATGAGATAATTTCTCTGAAACCTCAACTTTTTTTATAGGCTTTTATCTCACTCTCCTTATTCTTCATCCTTGTACAGTCACTTCATTTTTTTCTCCACATAAGAGACTGTTTCTGTCTGATCTGATTCTCAACACCCATACCTTCCAGCTGAGGGAAGCCACACAACACTTCCTCAGCTAATCCATGCCCAGAGAACAATAAAGACAGGACCATTTATTTTAGTGTTAGAACCACAGTTCAGCTAAACCACTGTTTAGCTGCATCTCAGATGCTGTATCTTTGCTGTCTTAAAGACAGAACCCAGAGGAGACCACGGATCTTCCAGCCAAACTACGTGGAATTGGCTTGTGTCCACACTCCTCTGGGGTGGTCTGACCAAACTCATTTTGCACAATATTTGGCTAAAGTAGCCTTCAAGTTTAAGATGATGAGCTCAGTCCTGTGTCCATGAGATATAACAACAACAATAATAATAATAAAATTAAGAAGATTTTTCAGCTCAATGTACTCAAGATAAAGGTGGCAATTGGGCTAAAGCTCCCTAGAGTTTTATTCTCCTAGCCTCCTGCCAGGGCATGTGCCAGGAATGAAGGACTTTGGATGGAAGGTGTGCTGAAATCCTGTCGATGAATTGCCTTGGTCAGAAGGAGACAAAGCTTGCTTATCTAGTGCCCACCAACCTCGATTAGGACCCTGTATCCAAAAATACTGCAATAAGTGTGTGGGTTTCATCCTGAAGTTTTGCCTTATGCCAGAAGGAGGTCTATTCACAATGTGGAAATGATCACTCACAGAAAATAGCAAGCAGCCTAATCAAAGTAGAGATAAAACTTAGGATACCAAATCACTAAACTTTACTCCAATCCCAAATGCAGTTGCACTTGGACAACTGATTTATTGATAATAAAATGAAATAATGAACAGCACGATCTCAACATCTGTCAGCTTTCTAAGCCTGCAGACCTAGCAGAAATTAGCAATGAACTTGGTTCATGGGGGTTATATTCCCAAACCTCATATCTCACTCCAACTACTACACAAACCACAAGTCTAATTGCTACGCTAGAGGAGCAAACAGTGTTACTGACCCTATTCCTAACGCCACAGGCCTACAGGATACAGCAATAAATTCAGCTTCCAAAGCTTTTATACTTTCAAACACTATTTGTAACTCCCCATCTAACTTCAGTCCTACTGAACACTCGTCCTTGATCTATCTGCAAAAGCCTTAGGATCCAGAAATAAATGGGGGTCCTGAAACTATCTCAGAAATAGGTAACGTAAAGCAAAGTCTTTACTGGACTCCTCTGGGTCCTTAAAACTAGGGAGAGAGTAGCTGTCTTTAAGCTTTACATTCTGCTATATGTTCTCTCTTACAGTGAGAATGGCTATAAATTTCAAGATAACTCAAATAATTTAAAATAATTCTGCTTACAACTATGTATGAAAGCTCTTTCTCAGTTAGAAAGGTCTCTGAAATGTTACCCTGAGCGTTTGTTTTTGGTTTTTTTTTTCTTTAAATATGTGCTTCAGGAAGTCAGGCTGCACATGGAGACAATGAGAAAAACTGCAAACTTCTGTTATTTTCTCTTTAAATTTATGGGACATAATAGGATTATCCTTCCAGCTGTCAAGCTGGAAACAGCTTGTATTCCAGCAGCTGGATGAGCCATCTCATGAAGTTCAATATACAAAAGCCACTCTACCCATGAGAAGTCCTCTGGCTTGATCCTATGTTAGGTTAAACATAGCATCTCTTCTTACTGCTGTCTTCCTAGATGGTGATGGTCCATTAGAGAGTTCCCTTTGTTCTTACCTAAGCCAGATGGTTTCGACTCCAAACAAAGCAGAAGTGTAGACCTGCCTCTCAGACTAGTAAGCATATATGTTTGTGTTAATAATCACACCTCTGATGTTGGGAAACATCGCAGATAAGTTACATACATGGAAGGTAGGAAAGGAGTGTAAGACATGCCTCTGACCTCTGAAATATGAAAGCAGGCATTGATTTTTTTCCCCTCTTCATTCTGCTTGTACTTTGTTGTTTCCTACCACACAACCACATGCTTAGCAAACTTATAAAGATAATCAACAGGCCAGCAATTAGAGCAAGTGCATGCAACTAGCTGTGCAACAAGGTTTATAGATGAAGAAGCACAACAAAAGATCTTCTGTTCTGCTTGAAGTGCAGTAAGAAAGGTACTCTGCATTTCTTGATTGGTTATGGACAAGCCATCTAACCAAGGGAGCTTCTGATGAGCAGACTAATTGCTTGGGTAATTACAATTCTAGTTACCCAGACCTTACCCATGTTCTGCTAAATAAGCCTCTGCCTTTTCAGACAAACTGCTGTCTGGTCTCCTGTGAACCTGAAAGTTGATGTCTGAACTCCTAAGTGGCGATTACAGTAGGCATGATGTCAAAACCTTCTGTCAAATTACTGTATAAACTGGTTGTTTTGGATACCTGAGCTGTCAGTGGTTTATACGGCTTGCTCCGAACTGTTGAGTATTTCTTCTAGTTTTGCATACTAATGCCAAAAGCCACTGTGACAAAAAATACATTTTGAACAAAAGCTAAACAACATGAATGCTTTTACTTTACAGATGGCAGTCGGAACTCAGCAGATGGTGAAAGAAATCCCACAGGATGTTCTCTCCCTTCTCTCTCCTCCCCAAATATATATGAGTGCATATGTGTGTGCACAGAACAGCAAAGTAAGTGTCCTGACAAAATACTCAAGACTTTTACAGAAGAAGCATCTATCCTTTGAACACTATCTTGCTGCCCATTTTTAGAACAGAAAAGTTCCAGCCAGGACTGGGTACCAGAGAGCATGTGTCTGTTCATGGATTTGCCATGAACCTGTGATAGGTCTTTGGACAGGCACTTCTTGATTCCTTTTTCTTCCCCTCCCATGCTCTATTCTCTTTATTTTTATTCTAAGATACTCAGGGAGAAGAGTCTCTCTGTCTCTGACTGTTAATCCTTAAAACAGCTCATAACACACTGATGCACTTCAATCCAGCTTCTGTTTCACAGAAAGCATTAAAGAGACAGCACACTCCATAGAATTTCCTGCATTTCACAGAATTGAATACAAAGCTCTCCATGAAATGGAGATATGCCTGATGGAGGAAAAAATATGGGCAAGTTGAACTGTCAGAGAGCCACGCTAACAGGCATGGCTGTTTCCAGTTCCCTTGCTCATGGGGTAACTCCTGCATGGCACTGCACTGTTCCAGGTACTTAGGTACCATTTTGCATCTGTGTCCTGAGATTTTTACTATTTTAAACTTATGTGTACTTCTAAAGCAAACAAATACCAAAACACTATACATGAAAACTTTACAGTTACCCCCAAAAGATCCTACCCATCAGAGAAATGCCACTCATGCAGGAAGCAACATCAGCACAGTGGTACACAGCAGCACCATGCACCAGTTCAGAGTAAAGAACTCAACGCTCACCTGAAACTGCAGCTGGGATTTCCAGTAAACAGCAATGAAAAATCCAGGCCAGAGTTCAACTTTGGTATTTTCCAAAACTGAACTCTGGCTTAAATTTTTCAACTAGCATTTTACTTCAGAAAGAAAAATCCAAGAACCTTTACTGCACACAAAAATTTAGAAATTCTTCTCTTTCACTTGTAGTACACAAGAACCCTCTGTAAAGCAGTGTATCACTGCAAGTCATGTATGTCACTGCATGTCAGTATTTACACAACCATACCATGCACTGACCCACCAGACACACTCTCCAGAACACTAAATTCCCTGGCAGATTATTCTCCTGGAACAAACTGACACACTGGAACTTGTTGTTATGATCACATTGCAACTCTGTGTTGCATCTGCACAAGACCCACGACAGCACTCATCTGTACAGCACTGCATTTTCTACAAAAACATAAAGCACTCACATAAAACGCCTCTCCCTCACTTACCTTCAAGGGAGTATACTGCACCTTGCTGTAATTGCTTCAGTTTTTCAGTCTTTGATACAGACAGTTTCTCTGATATATATTTGTGCTGATCTCTGTAAGAGTAAGTTTTACATGAATGTACAAAGTGCTGTGAAAGCTTTCCCTTCTACAAATAGGAACTCACTTCTTTGGGCACGTAGATCCAGTGTGGCACTAGGCCATCATGGACATAAGTGGTCAAACACACAAGGGACAGCTAAGTGGCATGTAGCAATACTTTTAAAGAGGCCAGTAGAACCTGAAGTTGGTGTCACAGTCTGAATTGACTATAGCAAAGGGAGTAGAGTGACAAGTTTAGCTCTTCTCAAATTACTGAATCACTGAACAGATGGACTGGCTTGGTATAAACCTACTACAGCCTTTCCAAAATAAGGAGTATCAGACATATGTACAGAAAACTGTACACATAAAAGTGTACTCAGCTATCTTGACACTTACAATTTTGGCAACTCAGAGACAAATCTGTTGTTTAACCAGAGAGAAAACTGATTTCCCTTCCCCCCGCCCCCCTTTACTTTCACAGCAACCTGGTTGTCCACAGGAGATGTTCAGGTAGAAGAAAGTTGTTATGTGTTTACATTACACTGAGCACAGTACATTGTAGGCTGAGAACAGACACCAAGCACTTCACACCATCTACCTCTCCAACTCAGGAAAATGCTTAAAATGGCTACACACATAGTCTTCCACTCAAAGGTAGAATAGAGAAGGCCTGTTGGCAACAGCTGTTCACTAGGTCTCGAAACAGTTATGTAGCAGCATTAGGGGCACAAAACAAGGCAGGGCTAGCAGTGGGAGCCAGGACGACTTTGCTAGACACAAGAGGATCTGCTCTGAAATCGTAGATTACTGGGGTTGTGGGTTAGGCCCAGCTGGCAACCAAGCACCACGGGGCCGCTCACTCACTTCTCCACTCCAGCCCAGTGGGACTGGAGGGAGAACTGGAGGAAAAAGGTAAAACCCTGTGGGCTGATATAAGGGCAGTTTAATAGAACATGCAATGAGAAGAAGCAATAGTAATAGCAATAATACTAATGAAATAATATATAAAATGAGTGCTATACAATGCAACTGCTCACCACCCAGAAGGCCATGGCCAGGCCAGCCGAGCTGTGGGCCCTTCCCCTGGCCAGCTGCCCCCTCACCTACCGAGCATGAGTCAGTATGGCGCCCAAAATCCCCTTGGCCGGTTCAGTCTGGCTATCCTGGCTGTCACCTAGCCAAACCCAGGGCAACTGGGAAAGAATATTTAGGGATGGCCTGGCTTGGGCTTTGGGCTTTTCCTTCCTCAGCATTCCAGCTTAGCAGCACTCACATTTACAAGTGTGCCTTCTTCCAGCAATCACACGAGAAAGGCTGGCTGTTACTTCCTACTCAAAGACCTCTATCAGTCATAAAAATATAGCCAAGCAGGTGAATTTTTTAAAAGTGAGAGGTATTTATCAGCTGTGATGCTTGATTGGCTAGTCAGTCAGTTCCATAACAAATGGTACATTTAAAACATTGTAAAGAGAGACAACCGAACTTCCCACTTACTCTGCAGTTCATGAACATACTGGTCCAGTGCTGAGTACACAACCCTGATCTGATCAAGACCTTCCTTTAAATGGAAGTTCAGGCCATGTTAGTTCTGGGGCTAGGGGTGACCACAAGCAGGCTTTTTGCTGGTACTTCCTCCCCGCTCCTCTCTGAAGGGAAAGGCAGCCAGGATGAGGAAAAACGCTGCAGTGCTGAAAGTGGGCAGGGGGAAGACGACGTGAGGGATCAAGGAGGACGACAACACAACTAGAAGTTGGACATATTGGAGACACTCACTGCTGATCAGACCAGGAATCAAAAGATAGAAGCAAAGTAAGTCTGGAGGCACCACTGGAAAAGGAACAAATAAACATTGAGTATTGCTTAACTACAAATCATATTGTTTGGATATAGGAGGGGTTCAAACTCAGACTGTACAGGAAACTACCTTTCTGGTATTTCCTATATTTTGAGGATGGGATCATGACCTTTATAAGGCTTTTGTGATATTATTATTCTGGTTTATTATTATTATGTGGATGTGAACTGCAGATACAAAAGCTGTCTGAGGTAACTGAATTCTGATAGTGTTTGGAATTTGAAACCACTCAGTGCTCAGATCCAGGGGATTTATTTGTGCTCATTTCTAGTTAAAATACTCTCAGATGAGGTCATGTGATTCCATAGAATAAGGCCAGTTTCTAAATCAAACCACTGCAATATTAGTAACAGATAGCTCCATCTTTCTGTCAGGAGCCTTTTTATTTTTCCTGCCTCAAAGCAAACAAGCAGAGCTGATCCTGGATGCTTCTGAGCCTGGTGAACAAGTTACATTAAAGCTCTATTTAAAATAGCTATGCTGGTTCGAACAGTTTGTTTCAGGAAGAATCTCACCCAAATAAGTGGCTCATATCTCAGAAAAGATCTTACAGCACTCTACATTAATTAAAGATAAGGCGATATCATTACAGAGATAGACATTGTTATCTTCCCCTCTAATGTTATCAAGGTTGCTTTTATACCTACAGATGAACACTTCCAGACAAAGATATTTTTGAAAACCTCCCATTGTGTTTGAAAGTAGCTGCTAAATGGAATTACAAAGTTTCACAGCAAAGTATATTTTTGGGTCTTATATACAGCTCATTGAAGTCAAAGAGAAGGCGTGCAAAATCATACTTAACTGTCTCTACTCTGGAAAGCTAATTATTTTAGCAAGTACATGTATATGAATTTATTTAATTTTGTTAGGTGTTAAATAAATGTTCAAAGGAGATGCTTTCAGTAATCTGCTAGGGTTAAGCTTGACAATAAAACCTTACTGGAGCAAGGGAGAGAAAAGAGGCTGGAAAGGTTGCAGTTACTGTCAAAATTCCAAACTAAACAGTGCTGAAAGCACCAAGAACTCAGGATGTATATTTTTCCTCAGCACCAAACTCAAGCAATGAGTTTTTTTAAATGTACCTAACTTCAGTTAGCACCCATACCTGAAGATGCAATGTGACTATACCCCAAAAGAGAAATAGACACATAACAGCAATGATATACCTGACTTTATGGGGAAACAGAAGTAAACGAGTATTTAAGGTAGGTGAAAAGGGGTTATTAGTGTTGGCTTAGCTGAATTCTTTTTAAAATTCCTTTATTATCTGAAACCTGATACACAGTTGATCTCAGTATGTGCAGCAGGATCCTGACTCTCATGTGCATGCACTGTAGCACGCATTCTGCCCAGGTGCATGTATGGGAAAGTTGCCCTTATGAAACATCAGAACAGAGCAACAAATCCTCCCTAAAATGGGGAGCTCAACCCTGTCAAGAGACAGAATTGTCAACCAGATGGTGTTTATGTTGAACTTTGTATATTTACAAATTAATTCAGTTTTGCTTTCTTTTTTGAGTTCTTTTATAACAAAGAAGAACTCTGAGTCCATAGCTGTATAGTCAGAAAGGATACAGCATAAAAGAATCTTCAGTTAAGGAAGATTTAGAGCTATAGTTAGCAGTAACAATTAAGCCACTTTCTTTCTCAAAACTCAGATTCTGCATTTTCACTTACAGTTCAGACTGTTAGGTGATGCTTAATGGACTTCATGGGTTTTTCCCCTCCTTCACTGTTAAGGCAAGCAGCTACCATATGACTTTCTGCTTTTGGGGCTTAAGGAAAATGTGAATGAAAGAGTACTATCTAATTTCCAGATTTAACTCCTGAATAACCTTTTGTACAGAAAATTCCAATCACAAGCTTGACTTAGTTTACAAGTAGGCTGGGGGAAGGAAAAAAAAAAAAAAAGCACAGTAAGAAGACTCATTCCTTGGGTTGCCATGGTTGCTACAGCATATCCCCAGATCAAAGTGATCCTTTGCTCTCAGAATGCCCTGAGAGTGAAAGTCCTTATGCAAGGTAATAACAAACAAGCTTCATTTTGGTCTATGGAAACACTTTGTGTGGCACAGAGCTATCCCTACCAGGAACTGTACAGCTCTCATATAAACCAGACTCTGGGCTGAATGAGCTACTGTAATTCCAAAATACAAAATTCCTTCCTGCTTTATTTTCAGAAATACATGGCCTGTATCAGTTAACATGTTTCTAAACTGATTCTGCTTAACTTTTAGTGAAGTTTTCCAACTAGAACAAGTTTGGTAAAATATTAAACAACTTAAAAGAGTACACTTGCCGAAAGGAGTCAGACAACCATAGTGGAAGTGCTACTAGCCTCAGCCAAAATTCTTTTTTCCAACAAATTTTTTCTCTAACTGTATCTGAACGCCTAGTTACCAAGAAGAAACACCCAGACACTTCTAAAATTCCCCAGAGACACCTATTTCTACCTTTAGCCAAAAAATCTAGCTTTTATGGATTGCATCATCCTGTCAAAAAAAGAAGCAGCCAAAAGGAATTGTAACAACCTGAATCTTCTGCATCTCAAAAGACTTCGTATGCTACGTAATAATAATGCTATAATAACATTTTTTATGCTAACCTATGCTGCAAGTGCATCTGGATGGATCCTTGCAACCTTGCAATGCAACCCTAGAACATTTTTAGTGAGATAAAATTAAAAGACAGACTAGAAAGCTACTGTAAAGTAGCTGAAAGACACACAGATTATTTCAATGACCTTCTTGAGATATCTCTCTTACTTCTAGTTAGTTAAACATGTCTGCATCCACAAATAATCTGGAACAGAAATTATTCTGTGCAGAAAAGACAAGAGCTGACACTGTTCACCTATAGAGTTGGTGAGGTCTTGTTTGTGCTCTCAATTTCTTTTCTAAGATTTTTTTCTAAAACTGAAACGTCAGAGAGGTTAAAACTATTTTTTAAAGTAGTAAGTTCTTCACAGTCTCTTTGAAAGCCAAAAGTGTTAGAAGTGTTATATTGTTTCTTATATTGAACTCCAAAAACGAATTGTAGACGTGCTTTTTAGCAAATTTAGGTCAGGTTTATGGGAAGATTTTTCTATCACCACATCAGCTCTACCAGTTTCAGAGCCACACAAAGGGTCAGCACAGTATTAATGACCAGGAGTATCTCCTACCAGTATCCCCTGCTTACCTTTCCCTGTCAAAACAGCTACAGCAATATGCTGCATCTTTGCATCAGTATAATTGTACTCATAGTAATGGCAGAAGACAAGTAGGAAAGGTGCTGCAGGAAAAGAGAGGACTACTGTCTCAAATGCTATGTTACTAGTAGAGTCCAAGAGAGAAAGCTTTTCCTATACCCAGCCACAATACTGCATCTTCCTCAACAGCCTGACAGTGTTTGCTTGGGGAAGACAAAGGTAGACATCAGGATCCAGAGCCAAGCAAGCCTGCAGAACTGGAGAAAATGGCTGATACTGGCACTGGTCACCTCCTCCCTTTAATCTTTGAAAGCTTTGGGAAGGAAGCTTCTGCTTCCCCTGTGATCAGGTCCCACGCCCTGAGCTGCATCCCTGCCTCAAAATTAAAATATTTCCTCTGTACCCAGATCAGAGATATCTGCAAGTGGTGGTAGGAGCCTGGTCAAACCCCACATGTGTGGAGAGGCAGACGTGTGCTCCATTGTCCGCTCAGAGCTTTTCCTCCTCCACTTGCAACCCTTTGGACCACAACACCCCAGAGCACCATCAGCATTCAAACTACAGGGGAGACCTTACCAACAGACAGGCCCTGCTCTCCTCCACAACAGCCACTGGGAGTCCTTCACTAATCAAGGACTTCTAGGTCAGGGATTCAGGAAGAGGAGGCAATGGGGATTATCTGAGCTGCTGCTCTTTGATGATTAAAAGTTTTCAAGTGTCAATAGTAATTTCCAAATATCAGTTGTTTCCTTCCGCTTGGCTTCACTGTTGCTTTCTGTCTTTAAAAAGTTGAGTTACACATTTTGAGACACTCATCTGTAGAAAAGGCAAATGCCTCAGTTACAGTGATTCTGATTTTGTGACAACTGTCTTCTGAAAATAGTACATTTATTCAATGAGCTTAAGCAGTCCCAGTTGTTGACTCTCTTCATGAAAATATTGATTCTAAGCTCCCTAGCTTATAATGCTTTGATCCACATTCTGGGCCTATTGATTTACCTTTGATACTTCAATCAAAATGTTGTTTATATCAACAGCAAATGTATCTGATCTCTCTAAAATAATTAGATTAATCACAGGAGGATCTACGAAAGCCTTGTTTTGATTGATTATGTCTTTATGCTCTCCTGGGAAAAACAGGTATATTTGAAAATGTAAAAAAGAGACAGTTGTTAGCCTTTTCCTTCTGGCATCTTTGAAATATTTTTAGTCTCACTTTTCCTTTTATGATATCAGGTTTTTACAAGATTGCAGGCTTGCAGCATGCTTAGTTATGATTTCCTCAGTGGCTGACGTTTTGCAACACATAATGATTTAGCCAATCTGAGCAGAACTATCATTACACAATTTATTGTTCCCCAAAGCATTATTTGTTATAGACACTATTAGGCCTACGAGACACATTTTACAGAATTTTTATTAGAATTATTTTAAACTCCAAGGAAATTAATCCCTCCCTTCAAACGTCCTGCTTCAAAATTTCCATTTTACAAAGCAAAGAAAAAGTATTCAAGCACAAAAGAGGTGAGGGTGGTAAGTACTTCTCTGGAAATCATCAGTACGTCTCCTTGCATTAAAAAAAAAAAAAAAAAAAAAAAAACCAGAAAAATCCTGGAGTTCTCATTTAAGGGTAAAATTCCCCTTTAATTTGCACCACAGAAACACCACTGTTGCCAGTGGGAGTTCTGTGCGAGTGCTGAGCACAGCTGCAAAAAGAATGGTGGGTGAAATGCACTGTTCAAAAATGTATTTTTTATTTGATGAATGAATTGCTAAAGGAAAAAAAAAAAAAGGCATTAAATTTTTTTCCATTCTGGAAACAATGACTTTGTACAATAATCCTATTGTTCAATCATCACTACAGTCTCTCTTGGAACTGTGCCCAGAAGGGCTAAACATTTTGTGCTAAAACTGTTACATACCTTTTCTAGAGGCCTCATACATTAATCAATAGTTTTGATTACTCAATCCTATTATTATTCCATTTTTTGGAACAAACTGTTAGGGTTATTAATTACACTGAGAAAGTTATTTATCTTCTAGCAGAACAAAAAGAGCTCACACTGTCACTGTCAGAGAGCTGTTTAATGCACTGTGACACACTGAACTTCACTCAGCTTCATGTTAGTTCCCTCCCCTCTGATGGTGTCATTGAATGATAGTATCAAACCTTGGGTTATGGAGCCACAGGAGGATCCCCTGAAGATCAAAATGCTGCTGCAGTTTACTTCTGGGAATGTATTTTTCCATTTGAGAGGGAGCTTAGCTACTGGAGGCAGTGCAGGGAAAACAAGGCTGGTCTGATTTTGAAAGTAAGCAAGGCCAAGGGTACATTAAAACTCAGGGAATGGATGCCAAAGAATGGATGCATATAATTGAAGAGAATCATAGAATCATAGAATCATAGGGGTTGGAAGGGACCTCGAAAGATCATCTAGTCCAACCCCCCTGCCAGAGCAGGGTCACCTAGAGTACATCACACAGGCAGGCGTCCAGGTGGGTTTTGAATGACTACAGTGAAGGAGACTCCACAACCTCTCTGGGGAGAAGGAGGGAGAGAGAGGAGAGATGGCAAGGAGAAAGCATGCAGGAAAAACATTCCTAATTTGGGGTGTTTGTTTGGCTTTTCATGCATGCATAATGAGGGGTAATTAGCTATCCCTGTTGAGTGAATTTCTGCATTTCAGTCATGAAACAAGAAAATCTTGAAACTCTGAATCTCTTATTCAGAAAGAGGAAAGCAACATTACAGAGCAGACCAGGACTGGCATGGACCAAAAGAAATAATTTTCTGTGCAGTACAGTACTGAAGAGCTGAAAGAGGAAGCAGAAGTGCTGCAATGACACACTTAATGTTTCTGGAAGACAGAAAGAGAACAAAGGAGTAGGCGGTTTCTAGACGTTTCCTCTCCATACAAAAGCAGACCTATTTATGTAGACAGTCACTCCCTTGAAAGGGCCACCTTCTCTTACCTTGCTAATTATGAAAGGTTCTTATGATTTTTATTAGTTAAGAAAACAGTCTTTTCTCTCCACTCAGGGCAAGAATTATCATATGGTTGTGCAATTCAGAACTTACAAGTGTAAGAGAGCGTGGGAGCCACCATCTAACAGCTTGTCAGGTCTCATTCATATTCTGTGCTGGCTGTTGCAGTGTGCTCAGGATGACATCATACCCTGAGCTGCCGAGCATCTGACATCACACCTTCTGGAAGAACGTCTTCTGCCTGAAAATAGCACTCCAAAGCTCAAGCCAGAACGTACAGTACCTATTCAGAGTGTACAAGTAGAACAGATTGGACACATGTGGGATCCAGAACTGCTAGAGGAGGAGGAGGACATGTCTGCTTCACAGAGAGGTGACGGACGTCCGTTGATTAAAAGCTACAAGATATTTTGTAGTACCTGAATGCTACATAATGCTAAATTCTACTGCTATTATGGTGGTAAACATAAATATTCTGCCTCTACCCTTTGTGAAGTTTTCCTGGGTTTTCTCTTTTCCAAGAATCAATTACTCTCTTTCAATACAATTCAGTGAATAATGTTCTCCCTTTCTTCTCCAAGTTGCTTTGTAACAATATTTTAAGCACTGGTTTCAGGAACCCAGGCTATCTCTTTATTCAGTCTCTTTATAGTACACAGCATAACACAAGCCCTTTACATACTTCTAAATATTAATAAAGAGAGAAGGGCATGGAACTTGGACCAGGGAAAGGTTTCATTTTACAAGATGCTACAACAGAAGTCATTTGTTCCTTTCTGTTTGAAATAGTTTGAGCTTTGCATGGCTCAAGAAGTGAGGATAAATTAACAACCTAAACTTTTCATAAATGGACAGAGAAAAAGGAAAATTGAGAATATTTGCAGCTGTCTTGAATTCACATCTCTAGTCTTTTAAACCATTTTTTCCCCTGCAATGTCTAAACTGACAAATTCACATCACAAGTCTAAAGAAATCTCGAGGAAGACATATTGATTTTTATAGAGAACTGGGGGTAATCCACTTTCTTTTATGCTACAGCTAAAATGAACCCTAAATATTTGATGGGATGAAAAAAAATCTCAACAGAGTTGAAAGTAACCTTAATAAGAAAGGCCCTGCTTAAACTCCAGTGGGCTCATTCAGGAGCTGGGGAGAGATGACTTTTCATTTTAGTTAAAGTTTTCCAATAGTGGGAAAAGTATTAAAACTAAAAAGCAAAACTGAAATGCCAACAGGCTTGCAGGTTACCATGCTGGTGAGCCACCAGCCACTACTGCCAAGTCCTAAACACCCAAATCACTTCATAACACAGCATTTTAAAGGCCCATTAGACAAATTACTTTTCCCTGAATAGCTAATGAAACATAGCTCTGCACATTCCTGTGTTTCACATATGGCAAAGAGAATTGAAACTACCAGCATATTTTAAAGATTCTGTTTTAAAATGTCATCTTTTGATATGCAAATGCTAGGCCAGAAATAATACCACTTCTTACACTAGTGCTCTATTCCTTAAACCTAAGGAAAAGAAGAATTAAATCAATAAACAGCTTCAATTTCTACTCCTTCTGTCAAGTCACTTTTAAAACTATATGCAGTTAAAATCTCATAGTTAAATATGCCAGGCCAACATGTTGCTTCAATTACTGTCTTATAATCTTTTTCAACTTGATATCCATTACCTTATCTCTAACAGATAAATACTGACCTTTGGGAACGGATCTGTGCATAATAATCAAGAAAATTGAACTGTTCTCTTAAGACAGCTGTCACCTGGCACAAGAAGTGGCAATCAAATGATCCAAAATTGCACTCAAGAAGATCAAATGTAGGAAAAAGCTTTTTATACCTTTTTTTATTTTTTTGTCCACAGATGTCACTTAACAGGGTCAGTTCCTTCTATCCTCTGTTCCTGAAAGAATTGGTTACCAAAATGCAAGTTTTAACAAATGTCCTTCTCCAGCAACATCTCACTCCACCTCAACAAGCACTAAACCTGATACGCTGGACAAAAGGAAACTAGGCAGTATAAATCATTTGTTGCAGCCAGTGCAATACGGATAAGCAGTAGATTCAGATATAAACCTGGCAAGAAAATCAGGAGAGGCCTCTCCATTTTGCAGGGATTGGGGGAAAAGTGAAAAGCTTATGGAAGACTAATAAAACTTTCTTGGCATACCATCTGGAAGTATCAGCAGTTTCCGATTTTGGAAAGAATGCATTCTGCTTTTAACTTCACACAATGCCTCATTTCTGCTTTTCATGTACTCGAGACCAAGGAGCTTTTTTACAAACGGCACAAAAATCAATAGGTGCTATTCTGTCTCACCTAGGTGTGTGCTCTCTGAAAACAAACTGAGACATCTTGCAACTTAACTAAACATCACACAATGGCTCGGCCAATCCTGCCACCAGGAAGTACAACTGCAATACAGTGAAGACCTCCAGACTTTGGAAAGCTTGTGGAGAACTAAAAATGAATGGAGGAGCTAAAAAAAAAACAAAAGGGAAGAAAGCCCTTCTTATTTTTCTCTTGAGGGACATAACCTGCAATACGACAGCTTTCACCTATGACATCAGCCAGTCTGTGTTTCAATGCAGCAGAGTACTTAACTCATACTTTACATTAAGCCTTTAAGACTGAATTCTTCCCAATTCTGAACAGAAATTCATACCTATTTAGTTATGAACGAATGCCTGACTAGATCAAGGCCCAAGTTACTCAGATTATGAGGTTTATTGTTAGACTGTATAAAGAAGAGCAGCAAAGGTTATACAGTTTCCTACTCCTTGGAAAGAAAAAGGATGTCAAAGAAAGATGAAAGCAGGAAATCTTCCTTAAAAGTAAAGCCCACAAATGGCACTACCTCCTAATAGACCTTGACACTGTAGTAACAGCAATGCAGACTGGCTTGGGGCTGTAATACAATCTGAGTATGTTTTAAGAACCTACTGCATTCTTGTGAGAATTAAATGAAGGAGGAACCTGGATAAGAATACCCCATGTGCCAGAGCCACATAATAACCACCTGATCCAGGACAAATGGCACAGTCCTTCATGAACCCAGATGCTCATCCATGCTCCAGTTTAAATCTGAAAACAGGTTTTTTGCGAGTTCAATTTACATGAAGAGTTCAAAAGGCTTATTTTTCATTCCAACAGAGAATTAACACAAATGTCAGAAGTTGCCAGGGAACAGACTGTCACCCTCCAACTGCTTCCCTCCCTTCAAATACTTGGAGGATATTGTACTTCGCATATCGCCTTTTAATCCTGTGTTCTGGTGTAGGCTTTTTAATATGTACTTGCAGTATCTGTAAAAAATCTGAAAATGCAGAGTAGCCTACTAGACAGAGCTTTGGCTTTGGATTTAGGAGACCTGTGAGCTGTTAAAAGCTGTTAAGAAGGCTGCAGTAAGTCACTCCTTACTCTGTGCTTCAAGCTCTGCATTTTGGCAGTGTAATATCGACATGCTTTGAAATCGGTAGATGAAAAATCTCAGACTTTAAAACACACGAGAAAGCAAAACACCCCAAAGACAGTCTTGCTAGAAAGGAAAGATGCAAGCAATCCGTACAGAGCCATCAAGGAGTCCGTCTGTTTCTAACTACTACAACACACAACTTCCATAGATCTTAAGGTACACCAACCTTGCAGTCAAAAGCATTACTTGCCTGGCAGGCCACCCCACGAGCTTCCTTTTGGGTACCCAGTTCATGAGCTGCAAGGACTCTTTCACCAGCAGCAGTGGAGTTCAACGCAGGCTGCAAAACTCACCTGAAAAGCTTTGGGTTTTCATTGCCAAGGCCACACTGGTGCTCATGGTGTCCAGCCAAGGTGTTTTAAAGTTAGCCCAGTTATATACCAGATTTCCATCTGTAATACAGACAAACACTTAAAGTAAAGGTGGTTCAGTTTTACCAAGACTAAGTCAATCTGCACTTTACCTGAGACTCCCCAGTGACAGCTAACTCTTAAGGACACTGCCCTAGAAGAGTCCCCATTCTGGTCCACTGTACCACAGAAAACTGCAAAAAAAACCCTAAAATTTCTCACAAGCATTGTATTAAATGCTCTGCAGCTCTGAGGTACTTCTGAAGGGATAAAGGAACAGCACAAGTGGTTTATATGTCTTCATGCCTCTGCCAACTCCTTCTGATGCAGGGCTCAGAGGACTACAGCATGAAGTGCCCAACAGTGCTAGGTAGGCTTAAAGCATATTGAAACGCAAGTGCCTTCACAAAACACTGTTTTCAATTAATTATTTACTAAAGCTCAAGTTTTGTAGGTGTTCTCAAGGTAAAAGACACTATAAAGTGTACAGTGTAAAGCCTGCTATTCAGCATTTAGACACAGGCAAGTCTAACTGCAAAATCCAATTCTTTCTAGCTCTCACTCACCACTTCTTCAATCATAAATACCCAGCCTAAGATGGTAACTCTTTTCCCCATAATAATAGTAAGCAATGATGGGCTGTATTCTTATGGCTTGTGCTGCCATAGCCACAAATTATGATTTCAAAAGTGAAAATATGTTACTAGAAAACACATCTTTAAATCTGCTCAATATATTTGACATGTGAGCTTGCAGCCTCTAGGTTGTTAATTTAAAGTCAAAGCAAGCTCATAGTGAAAGAAGATTCTGCCATCTGGCAGAAGTTAAAGCAATCCACAGCGTGAGTGGGCAGGTGCTGACATCCCAAAAAGACTGTCCCAAGGAGTAACAACTCTGAGCTTTCTCAGCTGAGGTATAAAATTTGAGCAGACCAGATGCTAGGCTGCTTATTCCACTTCTGTAGGTACCCAGGAGAGTAAAAAACAGTGCACTCAAGCAGAGCAGGTAAACAGAGCTTTTCGGTCTTCTCAGTGTACTTCCCTAGAAATCAAATGAACACTGAAAACTCTTCTATGACGAGACACAGGCTGCCTGAAGTCAGTTGCCTGATGTCTGTTCCAGTGGAAATTACATTGGGTTGACTGTGCAGGTAAGTGGAGATTCATCTCCTCCCAGACAAACTCTGCATTTATTTTTTTTTTTTATTTTCCAAAATAATCATACTGAAAGAAAAACATGGTGAATGAGTTGCGTAGAGGTGACTCCAAAATATTATCTGTGTTTTCCAGAGCCAAGGAATAGAAAAGATAGACAAGCACTAATTAAACATTAGATTTTGAAAGTACTAAGTAATGCAATACCTGTGAAACCCAGGGTCTTGTTCTTCTAGAAAACCAAGTCTGACAGTATTGCTCTCATGGACTACTTTTCAGCTGATCCTCACCACAGCCTTGGCTAAAGAAGAAAGCAAGTCCACTCACATCTCTCTCATATCCAGATATTGCACTGGAAAAACTACATGCCAAAATATCTCTCCAAGACCATGCAGCACTGTTCAATATAAGCAACAATACTAAAGAGCTTAGGGACTCAGGCATCCAGTTCCTTTTACCAAAAAAAAATGGCTAGTGAGCTCCCATAAACATAGGAGCTTAGGTTCATGCAGTTCAGTAAAGCTCTGTTTTATCATTTTAGGACTGTTTATAGCCCCTTAACAAATGAGGAAATTTTTCCCCTTTGAACTTCTTAGGATCTAGGCCCCCCAAGTCCTTTGGGTTCTTTCACTGCAGGGGAAGCTGACACAGAGCAGCTTACTGACTTGCAACTAGGCATACACGCATACACCACATGCTTTGCATGTAACAACACACATAAAATACTCTTCCCTCAACCTTACAGTAGAATATGCATGTTTTGTAATTGTGATGCATTGCAAGATGCCATGGGACAACACAAACTGTACAGGCTACACAACTCACCTGCCAACTCAAGTCTCTGGAAAAATTCTTCTTTCCATCTTTGGAAATGACCAATTTTTAAAAACAAACCAACAGTTTAAAATCCTGCTCTGTAAGAGCTTCTATGCTAAAACCTGGATGGTACTAACATATGTTTTTTGTGTAAAGTGTGACAGAGCTGTAGTCAGCAGAAACTGAAATCAAAAGTAAATACTTCAGGGAACTTGTCCTCATGTGGTTGGAAGAGAATACTTTTTGGAGAAAGAGCACTGGGTGCATATTTATTCAGAGGTCAAGAGCACAACTCAGCTCGGTGTTCTGCCTTCTAATGCACAGAGAGAACAAGACTTTTCCTGCCAGAGAAATAGTTTCTGTACTGTACATCTGGTTATAATATCAGTGCTGCAGACTTTTTGTAATGCACAACAGGTTTTAGAGGATTATAATACTGTTTTCTTTTTATTTCAATTATTCTGGTAGATGCTAACTCTGCTCAGAGAGTGATGGTTGCTTTGAAAGAATTAGGAAAGCTATGGCCTTTCAAATACATCAAACCACTCCATAAATGTCCTTTTGAAAGATAAGGCAATCTAGAGTCTTTTACAAACAATCCAAACAACATTTTTAATAGTAACAGAAATGGACCTGAGCAATTTGACGACTTCCCGGTGTTTGATCCTAACAGTGTTTATAGAGACATTATGAGAGAAAGTCATTTACTCTCTTCGAAAGACCAGCCCACTTAGTTTGGCCTCTGATTACAAACTGGTCACAGAAACTGCAGCCAGTTCAATGGTATCTGTAACTTGCCCTCATACACACAGACTGCACTATCTGCCAGCTCTGAGTTGAGGAAAGCACATTTGCTTTGAAGGAGTGTGAACCCAAAAGCTCAACAGATGCAATAGAAGGGGGCACAATTTGGGCAGCTGTTTGTACAACCCAGAGACTCTGCAGCTAGTGATGAAGGATGACTGCCTTCCCAGGAAGCCAAGTATTTCACTGCCTTGCTCCACAGCTAAACAGCACTATGTCTCCTACTAGGAGAACCCTGAGGGAAATGTGATCATCTGACAAATATCTTACACCTTCAAGGAGTTACCAGCTGTAGGAAAGCTTTTGCTTAAGGAAAAGTTCTCCCTGGGGCGCTTTAGGTCTGCCAGTTTTAATGAACCCCTTTTATATGTTTAATTTAAAATGCTGCAAATGCCTTCATGACAGGAAATCACATACTTAAAATGAAAAATCAAACAAAAATCACCCTGCCCTACAAATTATCCAAAACAAACGAGTTCTTTGGCAGTCCTAGTTCTTGCTGCCCACCTATGCCAGCAGATTATCTCCTTCAACATGACACCTCGGTATGCCAGCAGCCTCTCCCAATTGCCTCTGACCAGAAGACAAACAGCTTGCCACATTCTTCTGAAATGGGCAGAATGTGAGCTCTAAACGCCCCACGGCTGTATTTTAAGAAAAAACTTTAAGGGGGTTCCTTGGGTAGATTAAAATTGCATTTGTACAAAGGGAAATGCTCACTCACTCTACTAAAAGCCCAAAGCCTTCCTCAGTTGTGTTCTTATAAAGGCAACTATGAATCCACTTTATAGCTCCGTATATTAAGTCTGGACGTCACTTTCACCACAGTCACTTGCTCCCTCCTACACACTGTGATGGATTAGTAGGAAGCACAGACAGTGGACAATTGGATACTTTTACCACTCAACAAAAAATGTAGAAAGCCACATGAATAATACCTTGATAATGAAAGAAATTAAGAAAACAACTTTTATTCTTTTTTCTTTACTGTACTTGTGTCAAAGTACTGAAATTAATTCTGTAACCTGAAGCATCCTTTGAGGAGGAGCAATAAAAAAAAAAAAAAAAACAGGAGGAAGAACACCCCCCTCACCCACTTACCCCACCCTCAGGTTGAGTGGTATGAAGAGAAGTGTTCATTCCTTCTCACCACAAATGGGGCCAAACTGATGGGGCAGAGCAATGGGATTTTGCTTTACTGCTCCATTTTGCAATTTGCCTTTAAAAAACAACAAAAAAAGTCTTTTCCCTAGATTTTTTGGCCGTAGACACTTCTGAGATTTTCCTGGGTTTTGTCCTCCTGAAACACCTCTCTCGCATTTTGCCAGGTTCCCTCTTCCACAGCAGGTTTCTCTCCTGCTTTCCCTCTCTACAATTAGAGTTCCTTGGCCCTTTACCCATTTAAAGGAGGCAGCCTCTTGCTGCTCTCATAGGCACAGATTGCTCCCTGAATATTTAAATATCCCCACTCTTTTCATGAGCTGTAAGACACCTACATCAAGGACTAAAGGATCTAAGCAACGACCCTGAGATTTAGATCTAAAAAGTTGTTGATAGCCAAGTTCATCTTCAGCATAGTTTCACTGAATTTGAAAGATTCACATGTGGGATACATTTGGCCCTCTGTGTTAAAATTGTAGGGTTGATCTAGAGATACATAATAAGCAAAGACATTTGAGGGAGTTTGGCATCTTTGAGGGTAAGGATTTTTAGATCTGTATCTTTGTTCCCAAAAGAGTTAAATGAATAATGAAATTTCCCTGCAGTGAAAACAGCTGAACTTAATTCAGAGGAAATTTCTCAAAGACATGCCTTGGTGCCTAGCAAATGTGCCTGTCAAAAAGGGTCGCTCCTTCCCAGGTATTTGTTTTAGAAATTCCCTGCCTATAGGATTACACAGAGTGGCTTAGGATAGATTTATGCTTTAAGCAGGTCTTCATTTTGTAGGGTTGAAAATTATGCTTTTTATTAGCATAAATGTGTGACAGGAGTTTAAAGACCAAAATTCTATTTAACAAAATGAATTTTAAGCTAATAACTCTTCAGGTAACAAAAATACAAACTTCTGAAGATCAGCACAATTTCTTTAGGCAGTTAATCTTTTCTTCTCTACAATGGCAACTGTCACTTTCTGCTGTATCTGCCAGATTGTCCCCGTATCAGAACCGATGCTTCCATTCTTAGGCGTCAAGCGTTTTGGACAAAGGACAGAACTACCCGGTTATCAGATTACACAACCCACCCCTCAGGAGAAAGTTACATACCTTACAACTTAGAAACAACTAAGTTAAACCCTGGCATCATTCCTTACAGTCACTGAATTGACCTCATAGAATAGTAAAATCCTGTCATCAGCAGAAATACCAATTCTTATCTTTTATAATCAACACGTTATAGAAGAAACCCTGACAAATGCAGGCTGCAAGTATTACTGAAACTAGCATCAAAATCTGTAAAATATTTTTATTTTATACTCTTCAGGAACTGAATTGCACACATAGACATTGTTTTCGAACACAACCAGCAAATTGACATTTACAATAGTGTAGCATTTTAATTAGATTTTTACCTAAAGAGGTTACCTAAATATAGGACATTTAATCTTCATGTTTTCAGTAGGATGGCTCATCTTCTAAGCAAGAGGGTAGGTGTAGAACTATGACAGCTGAATCCTCCTAGTGAACCCATTCTTCTGTCAATCCCCGTGTTCTTTAATGTTTCAGAGATTCCCAAGCCACTGTTTACTTTTGTATTTTTGTCAGCCAATCCACAGAATGAAAACAAATTGGGTAGACTGCTTCTAATCAGACTGCCAATAAAAAATTTAAGTACCACTACCTAGAAGTAGAGTTTAAACAGAATTTTAAACTAAATCAAAATGTCAGAGTAAAGGACCATCAAGGTAACAAGCTCTGATGCACCGCACTTTACCTAAGATATTGAAAAAGAACTTCTTCCTGATTTTGAGAAACTTCAAGTCAAATGTTGAATCCTTTGTGCAACGGCTTGATGCTCAATGTCCTATGGAGCGTACAAAAAGTAGCACAGCGCTGCCTGTGCTCTGAATAGATGCCTCTTCAGCAGAAAACCGAGGCAGAGGAAATGGATTTAAGAAAAAAAGCCATGTTGAGGCAGGGGAAGCCTCAACTTTAACTGTATATGGAACTTGGCAGAGTGTCTGGGAAGAACACTTTCTTCTTATTGTCAGTAGTTCCTTTAAAACCTGGCATTTTAGGACATGTGTCTGAGGTTTCTCTACACAGAAAGTTTCCCATCAGTCATCACTGTATTCTGCCAATTCTGCTATTCTATTCTGGTCTAACTCCCAGTATAAACACACAAAGGGAAATATTTTTTTTTTTCCAATGATAATTAACTCCAGTCTGGATTTTAAAATCACTTTTATTCTGGAATATAGTTTCTAGATGGAAAGGTACACAAGGTAATAACTTTGCTGCACGAACAGGTCTTTAAGAGTAAAAAAAAATGTTCACAAGGAACTTCCACATTTGTACGAAGTGTCAGTGCCAGCTATATGAAAGCCAACAGCAGATAAAAAAACTCAGATAAAGCAAGCTGGAGGAAAAGGTTGCTTCAGGTGTGGCTGTAAGACCAAAAGGTGGGGATATGAGAGTTATGAATCTCTCCTTACTATAAATCACTCAGTGGTGATCCAGCCGAGTTGAAAAATAAAAAGAAAAGCTCTGGGCTTTACAGCACACCCGACATTGTTTGTTTTGTCTGCCAAGTCTATTCCTCTTCCTTCAATGGAGTGTTTGTGGTTTAGGAATTACTTTTTAGCCAGTTCTGTCTGTTTCTATCTGAGGCCCCAAACTCACATTTCTGAAGTGTCATATAAGCTGAAAGTTTGTACTTCTGTTCTCCAACCCTCAGCAAACACTGGAGTGTTTGTCTCAGTATTTATGCCATTTCAGCAAGTACTTGGAGAATGAAAACATCAACTCTTCCATATAAGCACAGAGATTTAGAAAAGAAGTTTAATTTTGAAAACACAAACATCCAAAGGAAAGCGAGCCACTCAGCAATACCGAAGCCTCCCGCTAATTGGAACCATCCCGTTCCGTGCTATTTAGCAGCTCCGGATCCCGTTTCCTACTGCGCCACCTGCAGCCAGACTGACCACCAAGCTCAGCCCCGACTTTCTCAGACCTTACAGTGCCAGGAATGACCACATTACCCAGACACTTTCCTGGAGTTCATTAACAGCCTTTCCTAGTGTGTTAAACATTGCTTTTACTTTGGCTCAAAGAAGAAATGGGTGAGAAGAGGAAACAAAGACATCGCAATAGGTGTCTGAATGGAAATCCCCGTGGGTTTGAGGAGAGGGATTGCAGCCAGCCTATCGGCCCCCTCTGCCACACAGCCACCAGCCAGTGACCCCGGCCTTCCCCAGCAGGATGGAAGCAGCAATGACAGTGTGAGAGGAACAGCCTCACAAGGGTACAGGCTGGCAGAAGGCAGCCCTGGCAAGTAAGGGGAAGATGATTTTTATATCTTTTTAATACAGTTTTCTCTTAGCAATGCAAAAAAAAAATCTTAAAATTGTATGATTCAAAGTCTAGATGGAGGCAGAAGACTGAATACAAATCCTGTGACATGTCAGCTTCCGTACTGGATATTTCCATTGCTTACACTGAATGGATTACTCTGAAAATGTATTTTGTAAGGAATATTAGTAAGACTCACCAGACAACAGATCTCAGCAATCCAAAGGTTTGACAAAATGCTCTCCCTCTCCATCCCAGAGGAAAGAATGCAGGGAAAACTTTAAACCACCTAAAATATAATGACTGATCTTCTTTATGTAGCTTTTGACAATGTAAATAGAAGTAGTTGTTAAAATATGGAATATGAAACATCAGGATCCATAAAAACTTTTTTGCAAGATTAAAAGGAATTTGCAATTTAATTTGATCATCTGATTGTTCAAAGTTTATTTTGAATCACATTTTCCCTTAGAAGATTCAATCCAATAGGAGGCACATAACCCCCGGATACAGGAAACATCTAAGAAAGCAGCAACAAAGATCTGCATGGATCTCAGATCCTTGTGGTCTTTAATAACCCTCTAAAGGACAAAATAAATTATGCTTCCATGAACCCCTCTCTCTAGGAGCAACAGAGACTGGAAAAGGAGAATAAAAAAGAAAAAGAAGCCATTGCTGCTACTGCCTATTTTCATTATGGTTCTTGAGAAGGTCACCTAACAGTTTATTTTTTTCCATACTTCTTCTGTGAGTACAATTAGTTATAATGATAAACACTACTCTCTGCTCTGCCAACTTTTAAGGTTTGTGGACTCACACACAAAGTGCTTGTGATGTTCTTGTGAGGAATACCTAAGTACACACTGTCACTTTTCAAGTGACCAGCCTGACACAAAAGTCAGCCTTTATTCAGAATTTAGTACCAATGTCACTGTTAAGATATGGACAACTTACCTATTTGCAGTTTTTTGCTCACATGGATTTGGTTTACTCAAGTGCTTCATAAGTAATAACAAGATAAGGCTTTGAAACTCCTTCCTTGTACAAAAGCTACTTATTAGTAATACTATTATCTGGCAGCGATGGCAGGGAGAACCACCTGAGTTTAGGCTATGCTTCAAGAAAATGAGCACATCTGTGAATTTCTAACTCCCGTCTTTCATGTTTTCTGAATTTAATTCATTAAAGTGTGCTGCCGTGAGAATTCACAGCACTGAGCACACAAGTAACTCTAATGGCTGGAACTCAGCCCCAGCGAACAGGGCGTGGGGACGGTCTGGTGGAAGATCTGCCAGTCAGCTCAGGGGAGCCCCTAACCCTTCTGTCAATCCGAAACAGGCTTCCCCTTCAAGTGCCACTCTTCCAGAGCTTCTTCCATCACAGCAGTTCATATGTGAGTTGTAACAATTTCCTAGTCATTTGTTTCTCAATTATTTCTTACTTTAAGTAAATCATGTATAGTATGTCCTCACATTTCACACTTCGCTTTCTGCTGTTTTTATGTACTGGTTCTATTTTCCAGCTCAGCATTCTGGGCTCTATTCCTCCCTCCTGCACAAGGGAGCCAGCCAGGCTTCCATGGTGTCGCCACCCTACAGTGGTCTCACCTTCACAAGAAGGATATGTTCATGTAAACACTGGCATACAAGAAATTGCTTTCATTTGATGGTCAGTCTGCATGCAGAAAGGTGTATATTTGAGTTTACAAGCAAGATTAAGCAAGCATATTATAAATAAAATACTGCTTTTATGTGAGTCGTGTGGAAGTTTAACTCTAGAGTGCTCTGAAGCCTTCTGTTAACTTCTATCTATGGTGTACACTTACTACTTGAAATATTCACTGATATCTCCCTGCTTTGGAGAAACATTATTTATTTTAAAAGGCTTTTCCAAAAACAGTGTTAGAAGTGTGTAACTTGTGACAGATGCAAACTATAGTTAAGACAATCTTTCTAAGATGGGTGAGACCTTAGACATTGCTAAGAAACTAGGTAACACCAGCATTTTGCCCATTATTTTCTTAAAAGTTCTGTGTTACTCACTGTTAATACGTCTCATGCGCAGAGTTCTGTATAACACTTGCTATTACAACAAACAACTGCATTAGTAAGAAGACAGCTGAAGTTAAAAATTTTGGTATTCACTTACAACCTAAAGCACCAGTCCTTGCAGGCACTCCTCATCCTACAAGAAGGGCAGCATGTTTGATGTTAACAAGCCCACTCACATGCACACAACTAAAGATACCAGTATATGTTAGCTGCAGGCGGGATACAGTGAGGTTCAGACTACATTTAACTTCCAGTCAGCCAAAGGTTTGATACTTTTCACCTCACTGATGTAAATTAGTGAAGCACTTGATTTTTAGCTCCCTTCAAATCAATAGAATTCTTTCCGGTAATTTCACTGGGCCCTGTATCAATAATGGAACATTTTATCAGTACTGAAGTAATTTAATCTAGAAACTGTTTTCCCAAAACTTGATAAAGATTTAAGGTACAATCAGTGAGAGGGGTTTGTTTTGTTTTTGGGTTTTTTTTGTTCTTTTTTGTTTTTTTTTAAAAAACCTCATAAATAATAGCTCAAAGGCAGACATCTCTAAAATTAGTTGTTACGGCTCACTGAGGCTGTCACGAAACCCAGAAAGCTTGTTCTCTTTCCTGTATTGCACCATACAGTAGGTTTCAAAACAATCTATATTGATTTGCTTGGTCTTTTTCTGTAAGAAAAACTATCAAATTATTATAATGCACATTTAATAAGTTATTAAATTAGATGTCACCTGCTCTGAGTGAGAAGCAAGGATCAAGTTCTGTCTAGTCAGAAGCATAAACTCAATCAAGAATTAACAGCTGAATTATTTCTAGTAATAAGATACTAAGGCCAAGCAAAATGTCCAAGGTCACTACACTCCAGATGGTACACTAATATATTTACAGGACTGATGCCTCCTGGCATTTTCAATTTCTTATGTTGGGTTGTTTTTGGAACCAATCAAATAGAGGAGCTGGCAGCTGCAATTTGCCCACAAAATTAAATTTAAAGGATTATAACTCCAGTTTTAAGCTGTGATTTGACTGTATTGATGTGAAGCCACTATTCCCAGCTCTTGATTTTCACTGAATGATGACCACAGCACACCATAAATTCAATCAGGACAAAACAGACTGGTCATCTGTAGAGATTTCCCCCCGCCTCATTCAGACACTGATTTAAGCCTTAATTAACAGATTCAACAATCAGGAAGGTAAGAAAAGGACCTTACATGAAGTAACTGCTTCTGATATGAGTGCCTGAAATATTCTGCATTCCTCCACATGAGGAGAACTTTAAATGACAGGGGAGTTTCATATGGGCAGTTATGTTCAAGCAGGGCATATACACACACAATTACACATATTGATGTTCCTACTTACAGATGTGGAATATATAAACATCAACTTACAACTGTATATCAAAGTTTTTGCTTTTGTGCACAAGTGCATGCACACTTTTTTAACTGTACCAGAATCCTAAGGATCTTTTGCCCATACAGCCGAAAATTTCCAAGAATCCTGTCAGTCAGAGGTCACAGTGCTGACCTTCCACCCACGCAACCAAAACCTACCTAGAGTAACAGCATGTTCTGGGAAGGGACAGGCACTTAGCCTAACAGTAGCCTGCTCAGGTTAAAGATTATCTGTGCAGCCCAAACAGCTCAGAGGGGCTCTAAGATCCTATCCTAGAGGATACTATCATAAGCTAGCAGGAAGGTGAAAAAAAAAAAAAAAAAAAAGCTGATTTTTTTGGCTGCCAAGGTCTGGGAGAAGGAACCAGCAATGAGGCACTTTACACTGGATACCTTCAGACAATAAGTGCTCACATGCTGAGAGGAAAAATATCTGTAATTTTTCAATAGGACTTTTTAGTATTGGACAGAAAAATTAAGCACAAAATGATTATTAAATTATTTAAGTGAGAAATAATTCCCATACTTACAGAAATTAAGCCTTCAGTAGTGACGTCTCTCCAATCTCTTGCTTTCTAAGCAGCAAAAGGAAAGCAAAGATCAGAGTGATCTGCCAAAAACAGACAACTCAGAATGTTCTTTAATAATATATTACTTCTCCTGTCAGAACTCTCTCCAGCGTCACCTCAGCAGCACCAGACGTTGTACACAATGGAAGACACACCATCTGTTTTCACCTGAGAACGTGACCCAAACAGCGAGTTGTGCGCCCACGCAACATCTGAGCCCCGGGTGGGCTTGGTGGGCAGCCCCCAGCATTGGTCCCAGCCAGCCAGGGCCCCCCAGCACCACACTCAGGACCCTCAGGCACTCTAAATGCCTTACTTACTCCCATGTTATTTTTTCCCCTGTGGCGAGAGCAACAGGCACGTCAATGCAGGTAACATCTCTCTTTCAGAGTGGAGTTATAAAACAAACAATTCGGAAATGGTTATGCTCTAGGAGATTAAAAAAAAATCCTGGATGACAAATTAATTCCTCAAAGTGATAAAGTGACATGTTTTCACAATTTCTTTGTAGTGAATATCAGGAGGCACAAACCTGACAAGGCTTGAGCATCGGCAGCACTTATATAAGACTGTGATATGTCTTGGCCCATGTGTATTAATGGCTCCTGTGGAAATATTTTGAAATGTAGAAAGTCAAAATTCAGCTATCTTGAACTTGCAACTGCAGCACCCTTCATTGCCAAATTCAATTTGAAAGTGAAATATAATCCACAACTATTCTGAAGAGAAGGCATGGATTATATTTGTAATGCTTCTAATACAGCATTCATTTAAGAATTCAAATGATTTCTTCAAGGAAGTGTAATACTGAGCTTCAGTTTGTGCTGTAGCAAAACTAAAAAGCTATACTGCCCAGGAGTGAGTGGATACAGCGATTTTACTAAGATCTGAGGTCCCAATCCAACACACACTGCTGTAGCTGGATTAACACATGGACACATGTGGAATGCATCACTGCATGGAACAGATTTCATGATCTCCAGATAGGAAAACCTGAGGAATAACATCTGGAAAAGAGAAGGTTGGGAATGTTCCTTTCCAAGCGAGGGGCAGGGCACCAGACATTCAAATAGGGAAATATTCTTGACATGTGTGCATTACTTTCTCTATGCAAATTAAGGAGAATTAAAATGTGTGTGCTTAATCATATGCAGCTTGACCTGCCAATTGTCTATCTCTCACTGCTTTCACAAGGGTCTGAGGTCCATCCTACCCCAGTATGTACAATTTGCATTCTGTTTAGTGTAGGTAAAATTCAAAAAATATTGTAGTTTAAAGTACCATCAGGGCCATAGATTACAGAATAAGATCTCTAAAAATCTCATCAAGTAATTCCATTCGCAGAGATACAAAATCTCACATGAGATTCATATTGCAAGAGCAGTAATTACCACTGTCATTTAATGGATTCCTCCCTGATAAGGATCTGCAGGTGCCGACTATAATAGTTACCAGTATCTCTGGATCTTACCCTACATGTTATAAGAATCAGCAAGGAAGCATTTAGACTCTGACAGTTGTTCTTGTTTTTCAGTCCTCGGTTTGTTTCTGGATCGATGGATAGATAGCTGTAAACAGATTTTTGCAATGCTGTCTTAACACAATTACAGTACACAGAATTGATTGACTGTATGGGACAGACTATTTTGTAAAGGCAAGACCCTGAAAGCAAAATCTGAATCATAATTTGTGATGTTTGGATAGTAATGCAGAAAGCCAGTCACTGAGAACTATCCCTTGAGAATCCAAAATGAACTACTGCATGACTTTTATAAGGTACCGTGCACTGGTGATAGCTGCCATTTATAGGAAAAAAGATTTTAAACTATGTCATGTACTTAAAGTTCAGGTTATGTTGCATTTTGTCCTATTACAATAAAGTGAGCTAGAAAAAAATAAGTTAATGTTACATGATATTTCACAATACACTAACACTACTGGACAACAGAATTAAGCACGTTCTAATGCATACCACATTGTTGTTTCAACATTTTTTAAAGAAAACCTAAAGGAGTAAATTCACACACAGGTAATGAAACATTCAGCTTTCAGATACACACGAGACAAATGCTTTGCCATAAGTAATGAAGAACTACTTTGAATCTTTAGGCCTTCATGAGGTTTTTATTAGGTAACATAAAACTACAAGTGATTTATACAGATATAGGTATCTGTAATCATATATATATAAGCAAACAATGAAAGCATATAAATATAGTATTTTAGAGATGATCCTACCAAACTGATTTTGAGAATTAATAAAACAGAAGTCAGTTGGTATTGTGACTCAGTGAGATTCTTTGAATAAAATAACCTTTCAGTTTTAAAAATACACTTTATCTCCACCTACACAACTATGTGACACAAACATGGAACAGAGGAGAAACTTACTTTAAGAGGACAGAGCGTGTATAATTCTACCTCACAGGATTTGCCCAAAGCTGAAACACTAAGTCCCCACAGCAAAGGTCTGTTTCTTGCATATCAAAAAGCTGGTTTCATTACCAGACAGTAAATTTGGTTCTTTAGATTGAAATTAATAACAACTATACATTCTTAAGCTTTTCAGCAACTCCAAAAATAATGGGTTTTGGTATATAAATAGCTGGTATTCTTGGTCTGTATTCTTCAGCAACTGACAACCAGTTATTAACAAGTACTCCGTCATTTTTATTTTGAGGGTACACAAAGATATACAATGATGATAGCACTCAGGATTCTTAATAACAGGGTTTTGGATGAATGCTTATATTTCCTTAAGATACGAAGGAGAAAAACATAAGCAATTATCTCTATTGTAAAAATACAATAGAACAATCTTTATTCAGGGTTGAGGTTTATAGGTTTGGGCTACTTTCTTTCTTACAGAGGACTGGAGCTCTCAGAGTAATCTATTTTTTTTCAGACTAAACAGAAGTTACTTTTTAAGAAAAAAGAGACACCTATCTCTATACATTAGCTTTCACCTCACTTAACAATATTTCCTTCTAAGTGCAGCAGTACACTGGGAAGCTGAGACCCTAGTCCGCTTCCCAAGTGAAATCCTAAAGGGGAGCGGGGGTGGCACATGGCACGCAAGCCCATTGTGCCCTGTATCACAAGAGGGTAAGTGCTCACGGGTAGTTATATTAAGAGAGCTGAGAAGCAGATGTAGCTGCTCTTAGATACGCACAAGTGCTCTTCTGATGGCAGTCACAGTAAAAGGAGATGTGCCTATCGCGGGCACACACGGGCTCTGCAGCCGATGCGCACGCTGGATGTCAGCTGCACCTCTGATCTCACACGGCTTTAGCAGAGTGAGAGAAAAGATCAGCCCTTCACAAGTCACCCAAAGAACTGTACTGGATGTGCCTTGCATGCTGCACCCTGTGTGAGACCAATCAAGAGTAAAACAGCATGAAAAACTTATGCAGGATTTACAGGCATCATTTAGGCTTTGATGTAGATTCCTATTACACAATCCATGCACCACTGCTAGTTTAACTTATCATTTGCCTCAATTTATGTAAGAAAAATAAGAGTTCAATTAGCAGGACAATTCTTGGCTGTGAAAGAATCAAAGCTCCCTTCTGTTTTTAACTTTCCCTCAAACAATTTTCACTTTGTATCAAGCCACTCACACTGGGAGGCAGAATGTTTCCATACGTATTTTTAGAAACAGGAGTAGTGATGGTTTCAAGGAACTGTCTTTGCATAGTGTGATGGATAAATAATGATAATAAGAATGACACATTTTTAGTAAGTTATTGAAACTGCTTTTATCGTGTATTTCAACTATTGGCCCTACACACCTATAATCTGATAGCCTAGTTTTCCCAAAATTCTCCTGAGGAAGCATGTCATCTAATAATTAATTTTTATAGCAGCCTTCAGGTTAAAGCACCTTGGAGCACCCAACCATATTAAATAAAATAAAACATCAAAGCATATAAAACAAGTTAAAAGTGTAAGCTAAGATATAACATAAGACTGCTGCCTAATTCCAAAAAGCTACAAGTTACATTTAACTATAAGGGTAATGAATTTATTTGATAAAAGCACAAAACTTAATACGACTTAGAGTCAAAAGAGGTCATCTAACTTGTATTTTCAAGGGTCTGAGTGCAAAGAAATAGTTACAGTGAAGAAGAAAGAAACCTATAGTAATGAGTACAACTGACTAGCCTTGAGACAGTTCATGAAAAATTACAGTGACAGTTCTTGGGAATTCTTTTCCTGTCCATGATAGAACTACTCCTATTTGCAAACTACATGAAACTCCCTTTGGCAAGCTGAAATAGCAAACTCTACTGATTATACAACTATTAGTTAAGAACAATTTTGTCGATGTCTTTTACTATAACGTTACACTTACTCTCCAAGTGCATATGCTCTTTAAGTGGTGTGCTCCTGGTATTGCATTTCCTTATTCAAATCTGGATCTGATTTTTGTATGTCCCACATTCTGTTGGAAAGAAACAATCAACCAACCAAAACACACACATTTTTACTTGTTCCTGTCAGACTGAGCAGATAGATAACAACTCTTACCAGAGTCACTTGTCATTTCCCTAGCAATAACGAAGTGGGCATTCATATAACAGATCCAGACTATATATATTACTGCTAGAAATAATCTTCAGTGTAATCCATGCTACTAAATCCAGCAGGTCTTCTAGCTTCTAAAACATTTTATTTAATCCAATGAATTAACAGAGCTCATAATCAGCTTTCTGCCTCACATTAGTTTAAGCTCCCTAGACATACTTTTCTAATATTACTGTGCTTTTCTGTGCCAGAGTCCCAGGTGTGGGTTCTCCTACACCAAAGAGACAATGCTGGAAACATGCATTAGAAGAGCATTTGTACTCCAAAGGGAAGGAGGGTTGCTCGCAGTCCTTCCTCTTCCTCATGTATGCTGTCCCTGGAGACTCATTTTCATATTTGAAAACTAAGGGTTCTGTTCTACCAAGACCCTGGCAGAGGTGGCTTCTTACCTCGAAGAGTAACATAAATAAAAACTGACATTTTATTTTGTGGACGACTCATCATTTCTGTTCAGCTGAAGGCACACAGGAAAAGATGAATAGCAAAACTGTCCAGCTGGTTTCTTTTTGATGTCTGCTATGCTTCCTGAGTGCAAACTCTGTGGAACCAGCAAATACACTTGACTATAAATGATGAGTAACTTATTAATGAATTGAATCCACCTATCCAGAAATTCCAGTGCACAGGATACAGGCTGCAAAAAATACTGCCCATACATGACCCGCATCTGCAAGCATCGCGTCACTTCACGCCAGGCACTGCCCCCAACGCCCAACTGCAGCTCACACAGCAGGGCCACGAGGCCAGCCTGCCAGTCGGCTCTCACAGAAAAAGTGAATTATCATGAAATTCCTCAGTGTCAAACTTTCTAGCTTTTCCCACACCGAGGGAAAGATCTTTTAAAGTGAGTTCTGCTCTTTAAGATTTGTTAGTACTCTTACTGTGCCCTTTGAATTCCTACAGAAATCAGCTGCATTCATTTCACATATCTGACACGCAGACTTTATGCTGGATCATAAAGTTTACCAGATTTTTTTTATTTTATGCAGTCAATAAACTGTAGTAAGCACAGAAGCTTAATAATATAGAGAGAAATAAATAAATGAAATTATGCAAAGAGCCCTTTCTCGGTTTGATCTAAACCATGAACTTGCCCACATTTAAAACAAAGCAACACAAAAGCATTGATGTGTCCAGGAACTCTCACCAGATGCTCCTAAGACCACTGACAATTAAAAACTCTTTAAAAGGCAACACCACATGCAACACATAGGCCTAAAACATTTTCTTCAGCCCTTGAAAAAAGTCAAGTCTAACTCTATGGGGGAATATTTCCCCACCAAGATTCAAATCTCTGTTTGACAGATTCTTCCTACTTTCCACAACACACGCCACATGAAAGAGGTGCATGTAAAAAAAATCAAAACAATGCAAAACAAATTAAAAAAAAAAACAAAAACAAAAACAAAAACAAAAACACAGAAAAGCACATGAAGGTATTAACTACTGATTCTGGACACCAGAACCAAAGTACCCAAAGGAAGCCCTTTCTGCAATTACAAATCAGTGTAAAAATTTTGATTTGAAGTAACAGCAAGTATGGAAATGGTGTGTTTGTGGGGATCTCATTTTAAACAAGATTCAGAGCAACTATACCCAGGCTCTTATTGTGGATAGCAAGTCCTCTGCTGCTCTCAGTGCACATCCCCAGATTGTTTTTGAATGTATCCTGCTGCCCACTGGTCCCAGCTGGGCTCGGCTCTGACTGGGTTGGTTGTTGTCATTCTCACTTCATTCCAAATGTCATGGATTGAATCACCACAGCTTATTCTATGTGCTATTTAATTACATTAGAACTTTATTCCCAACCAGAAAACACTTACAAATCATAAGGTTACCATGCAACACAACTTATGAAAATAAATGTATTTAGGATAAGCCTCACTTAATATATCATATTCTATCACAAGTATAAAACATCATGTTATAAGATACTAAAGAAGATCTGTGCTTTGAACTTTGTAAGACATACACGCAGAACAGATCTAAAATTACTAATCAGCAGAAATGATCAAAGGACTCACATTCTTTTTGCATAGATATAACAGGAGCCAAAGCAGCACTTTGGTGCGGTTTTGACTCATTTTAATCCCAAACTCTCATCACTACAGAATAACTATGCAGCTGAAAGCTGCAGTATGAAAGTACAGCTTTATATCCATCCTTTGAAGCAAAACATGGAAAATTAACACAGATAATACTTCAGTGTCAAAGAAAAAGTAAACATTTTTTTTAGTTTGCTTTTGCAGGTGCTGTCAACAAAACAGACAATAATATAGTATTTAGGCTTCACCAGGACTAAAAGTGACAAGCTCTGCAGCAATTGCCTGCTACGTTCACTTTCTAGCCATTTGCACTTTCCTCCATGCTCTAATTTAGAACTGCTATAAAGCCTGTCACACTTGATGGGAAATGCCACGAAGCTGCAATATCAGCAGCTTACATCATGAAATGGGATGCTGTGTCACTGCGGGCCATGCTCTCTAACAGCTTGGGTTTATGATTCTATGATTCCTTCCTCTTCCATTTCAGAGTTTCTTTCTCTTTCCTTTGCCTTCACCTCCCAAGCAAATGCAGGCGATAATTTGGGAATGGTGCTTTCCTCATACACATTTTCCTTGTTTGGAAAATGAAGGGAACTAGCTGTAGTGTGTAGGATTTTTTCAGACATAACCTTTCCCCATTCTGTTTGGGAAGGAGTATCACACATGCAATCACATATGCATGATGTTATTGTAAGATCCTCTAGGGCAAAGAGACACTTTAAAAGAGAAAAAGCTTCCCAGTATTAACCAATGCAAAAGTAATTACCCAGATTCCAAAAAAGTTTTTGCACCAGTAGATATGCATATGCCATTACTGTATACACAAATTATACATGCAAATGAGTTGTGATTACTTCCACGTACAATTATCCCATCTGCACCTGCAAGAATGATATTTGCATATACCAATTATGTTGGTGTACAGTTTTTGTTTGTTTGGTGTTTGTTTTTAAAATACATTGTCCATGTTTATTTAAACTCCAGTACAAACCAAACATTTTGACTAATTCCTAGGATGCTTTCACAGGAAGTGCAATAAAACACTACCAGATGTGACTGGCCTGTCTACACTGCCTTCAAGAAGTATGTTAGAGCATCAGCAAAAAATTGTAAGAAGGAGTGAGACGCTGAGTCATAGCAGTTACACCAAATACCTGAAAATACACACAAAATTTTAAAATGTGTGAGATGGAGCATTTACACCTCTTGAAAGATACGAAATATTCAGAAGCGTTACAAATATTTCTCTGATTTACATCATAAGGCAGCTCCTCTGGTAGGTGGTTTTGAGTAGGGATCAGCAAGTACATTCCACACACACCCCTACTTAGCCACAGCCTACAAGAGGAAGCCTGTTCAGCTCATTTCAGGCATCTCTCATCCAACTGTTTTATAATAAATGGTCTTTATTTTTCAGAGACTATTCATCTTTTCTCATCTCTCCATTATCAAGGTCACATATACAATAGTAGAGAATAGATTTACCATAATTGAGAATTAATTCCATAAGCCTATATACAGTGCTAAAGTCAATAATTTTGTTACCCTTCCTTTTTACAAACAACTAACTCAACCATTACTTGTAACACAAACAAGAATTTATGGAAATCAAACTCACACAGTCACTAGTTTATTGTGAAACAGTTCATTTCATACTTACAGTGTTGCTTATGGAACTGAAGAAAAAACCCTGAAGTACAATAAACAGATTATAAAAACATTGCATCAGAGCCCGGATCTTCAATTCATTAGAAATAAAAATTCATTCCCATTAGCTCCCTCCTTGAAGATGTTCTCTTTTACACTAACCATGGTTAGCAGCAGTTTGCTCCAGCTGACCTTAATTTAATCTATTTTTCATAGAAGGATTGCTTCAGGGTTAAAACATTTTTGTTGCTAACTACTGCACATGTTCTAGTACTTGGCCCTAAAGATCTTATATCTTTCTGAGAACATTTGCTTTGCAAAAACACCGTGGGAGTTATCATTTTTAAAAACATATAAGATAATTGATTTGTAATTATCAACAGGGAGAAACAGCATTGCTTATGTTTGCTAGCCTAATTGTAAAATATATTGTTCCTTTCAAGTCTTAATGTATTGCCTCGAGTGATCACCACTTAGGCACCAACAGACTAGAGTAAATAGAGTGACAGCAGGAAGCCAGAGAGATCCTATTACCAAGTCTTGCCGTAATAAATGATGTTCTCTTTCTGACTATTGTTTAGTCCATTAATGTAATTTCCGAGGGGTTTTCCCCCAGTGGGATGCAGACCAGGTATCCATGCTTTGAAGCAATATCATACTTTGTAACATAATTTACCTTGCTGGAAATTTTGTGCCATATGCTTAGTTAAAAGTGGTGACTAATTAATGCATAGAAGTCACTTTGCGCGCACCCGTGGGTGCAATCCCATGTGCACGTGCGAGCACCCAGGCACACTATGGCCCTTGCTGTAGAAACTTCCATACTCAAAACCATTGCAAACACCAGCCCTGAGCTACCTATCAGCCTGCATCTTACCTTTTTCATATTTTGTTGAGTGCTTTGTGATACTTAAGGCAACGCTAATCTGAGAGTAGCAACTTCCTTATAGCTAAAAATCTGTCAGCGTCAGCACCACAGTTAAACTTCAATACCTGTCTTTGTCATTAACGAAGAACACGAAGAGATAAAAAACAAACACACTCTGCAATTCCTTGGCCTGAGGCAGGTGATACATGGGGCATACCCTAAGCTACATAAAGTCAAAACAGTAACCATACATCAGCAGTCTTTGGAGCAGTTCCCTAGGGCATGGTTCGTATTTAAACCGTGTCCATGTTTGATCAGGCAAGTTATGTCATCAAAAAAGTAGGAAAACGACCACTTATAGCTTCTAGATTTTTATCTTGATATCTCCATTTCTTACTCTTCCAGCTTTCATTTTTATATCAGCTAACATGTTTAATAGGTCTTTCTTCCTATTTTAGGTTCCTGTCAGGGCTATGCGAAGAGAGGTCTCCCAAAGGATTGATCATGAGGTTTTGTCGAATTTTTCTATCCCTTTAACTATTAACAAGACTTGATCTAGAAGTCTTAGGCAACATAAATTGTTTAAGCTGGATCCTGATTCAAATTTGGTGAAAATACAAGCTCTAAGGTTCAGTGCCCAGAACTAGTTTGTTGGCTATTTGGGAGGGGCAGGGGGGTGTTTTGGTATTTCTATGTTCAATACAAATAATTTTGGTACAGACCTGAAAAACATTCCATTTTTTTCACTTGCAAATTAAGTTTCCAATTCACTAATAGATAAATCTTTCCATTGCAGATTTCAGGCCACTTTCACACAGCATTTTTTCAACTCTAAGATCTACTCATCTGGATTCTTCCTCAAAGACAACTCCTTCATATGGATTCACAATACAGTATTTCATGAAGAGAGAGTTGTTTTAAAATCAAGTTCTTGTGACATTCTAGAATAAACACAGCTACACAATTTATAGGAATTAGAGCTTTATAAGCATGTACAGACTAGTTTCTTGTTAGAAAACAAAAATTTAAGAAAAGCAAAATTAAATGCATAAATTATTTTTATAAAGTGATTTAATGATTATTTTGTTGATAGGAATGGTCTCCTCATTGCTCTGAGGTTGCCATAACTTACTGTATTCTCTCTACTATCACCAGTAGCTTGCTAAACTGTCAATGCAGCATTAAACTCAAAGGGTGAAGTGGAGTGAATGTAAAAAAATCATCACTAACATTGAATCTCCTCTTGATTCAGTAACGCAAACTGCTCCAAGCATAGCACTCAATACATACACAAAGACACCATAGTCATATCACCATCTAGCCAAGATCTTTTTCTGCTGTTAATACTGTACAGAAAAGAAGCTTAATGCTGAACTTACAGACACAAGATCTTGGAAGAGAGAAGTTGTACACTAAGCCAAAAAGTAGTCAAATCAGCACCCAATAGAAGTTTGTTTTTTACAAAACGTTAGAAGGGCTGGAGAGATGGAATGCATGTTCCTCTAATTCAGCTCTTCAAGTCTGTATAACAGCTGCCTGAAAAACTATTCCCAGCTCCATAGGGCCCTCCTGCATCAAACTGGCAAGGGCCCATCGTGGTGTGTGGCAGTACGTGGCCGTGGGCCCCATGAGATCTGGATACTCTGCAGCACGAGGAAGGCCTGAACAACTGTTACTCAAGGCCAGGCAGAGCTTAACAGCAGCACAAAGGTTTTATGGGCAACTCCAGTTGACAAGAACATTAAAACCCTACTGCTTTCATCAATTGCTGTGACTTTATGGGGAGAAAAGGAAAGTTAGTTACAAGCAGTTTATGTTCACATTGCTCTTTCAAAGCCATAAGGTGCTTTAAACACAAATGTAGAAACAAGCTGAGATGCCTTTTAAAGGGCTTCATCACTACACAGCTCTGCTCAAGGACACTCTTTTGAACAGGCAAAACACCCCCATGTAAAGATGTTCCATGCCAGCATGCTGAGCAGCACCCCCAGGTTGATGATGGGTTCACTGAAGGCTTTCGGAAACTATACAAGCCAGTGCACAACATGCCTCCACCTCCTGTGCCACCCTCCCGCCACCTCACAGCTGAGAAAGTCACCCACTGGAGACCAGAACGCCCTGACCTCGACAAGGTTTAAACTGAGAGGGGAATTCCACAGCATTCTACACTTAGGGACCACACGAGTTTTCTTGCCCTCATTCTGAACAGTGGTCACAGAGGGAGCTGTGGTGCCCTGGGAATCCAGGCAGAGCACTTCCCTCAGCCCTGCCACTATACAAAGACAGGGGCCCCCAGTCACATCAATAATACAGAAGGCAATTATGGAAGCTGCAACGGAAAAATGTAAAAAAATTTCTTAATTTCAAAAACCTTGGTATCTGGCAGAAACAAAGAGACCTCACATAGTGATTTACATGTTCTTAAAATACCAGCACACCTACACATGTACTGGAAGTGATGCCTCTCCTGCTTGCTGACCTTAGCACTTAGGCTTTTTCCTGCAATTGTGCTTTAAAGGCAAGTTCTTGGCTGAAAAAACCCAGCAGATGTTGGACTTCATCTTCCCCTCTTTTTTTTTTTTTATTTAGCCCAAGAGCAACCAAAAGCTGCTTGCAGTAAGGCATTTAATTTATTCATCTGTAAAGGGCAAAATATACATACAGGCTATTTTTTTTCCACACTATACACTACTTAAGTCAATGCTTACATATGACATGACATTTTAAGCAAGTTTTGTTTAGTTTTCTGTTTTGCTGTGTCCTCCAGCCCTGTCTGGGGAGCAACACAGTCCAATCGCTACAGGCTGCTTTGAAAACTACATAAAAACATAGAAGCAGTTTTTATATACACATATATTTTTAAGTATGATCCCACCAAGCCATTAATGTCCGCATGATAAACTAGCAACTTTAGCTTCTGCTATTAATTCAACATCTAACAGCAATTTTAAGCAACGCTCAGTAACGCTTGGTGCTATAAGAAATGACACAGTTCAAAAGCAGACTCTGACAGCTTAACCTGCACTGACCCGAACATATATAAAAACTCTGCCTTTTGTGTTAGACTGTTTGGCTGATGCATCATAGCTACAAAGTAAAATACTTCAAAATGTCTCTGTCAGTCCCTAGATGGGATTCAAAGAACACTTGAATTGTTCCCACTGGTTTCTCATAGCTATACAAATTATTATTATAATCATTTGAACAGTGTTTTCAACAATAACTTGAAAATACTCTCTTAATGTTTGTCAATAGGTATATTTCACACAGGCCCCTTTATCCAATCTCTTCTGCCCACTAAAAATAAAGCTTATGCAAATTTTACAAAAATACACTTGCGCTGTCCTGCAGAACCTCCAGTTTTGTCTTGCCAAAGAAGTTTTTTAGTAGAATTGCTTGGCCACTTAAAACGTAGAAGTTCCCCTGTTGCACTGGACTAAGCCCAGCATTGTCACTACTCACACATTGATTCAGTATCTGGAAAGCTATATAAGTCCTGTCACATACAAGGATCATAAAGAAAGCAGATATATAGATTATATATATATAAAAATATAGTATGAAGTCTAAATATAAAGAGACCAACAACAGAGAAATGGGATGATTTTAGAAGTAAATCAGATAACACTAATATATACAACGTAGCAGAGGTTTAAAAATAAAGAGAAGCAAATATGGCAAAGACAAAAGCTCCAGTCTCTCAAAAGTATTATAAAAACAGGTTTCTCATGCATTCCTTCAGTGGTGGAACCAAGAAAGAGAAGAAACCTGAAACTGTGGGTACAGTAAGTGGTTGGGCCAGAGCTGAACAAGACAATTTCAAATAGAGAAGGAAGGACTATTATTAAACCACTCTAACTGTTTTTCTAACATTCACACATAAACGCATTCTGGTTTGAAGCTTGTGAAATGTCAGGTGGTTTATCTTATAATGGAATATCATACCAGTATTTGAGAAAATGCCCATATATAGGCCCATGTACTGTGTTCTGCAAATAACATATTTGGGTAGTGGAACCATGTAGAACAAATCATATTGCCAAGACACCACTGCAAAAGAGACTTCTGAACCTCAATTCTTCACTTGAAGGGCATTTATTCTTTACTTTGCATCCTGATCTCATAAGCCACTGTGTATTTGCACCCTTCCACAAGAAGTCAGAAGGTGTCAGTTCAGAAATGTGTCATTCTTTTCAGACTTCTAATACATTTTTATCCATTTTATTATTTGACAGAAATATTCACTTACCTGAATTAGCAAACAGTTTGTGACTGACAGTTACCTTTTTCTGCAGATAAAATATTAGCCCTTCAAAAAAGAAAATGCCCAGCTGAGACAATGAATGAATTATCAGTTAGAAAATACAGATTTGAAATGCAGCTCCTCTGCTCGCTTTCCCAGGTCCCAGGACTTTTCTCTAGAAAGAGGCCTTGCCCTAGCACATGATGCAGAGAGGAACACTACAGAAAAAAAAAAAGTATGTCATAGCATCCTCCTCATGGGACCAGACTGGGACAGTGTCTCCTGACATGGAAAACCACGTATCTTCATATGGCCAAGAGCCACAAAACACCTACAGGATCTTAGAGACGTGACAGCAGAGACAGCTCTGGAAATGGTGAAAGTGCTTCACATAATGGAAAAATGGCACTGACAGATCTCCAGTCTCCCTCTCTGCTCCTGGAGGGACATATGTAATGCTGCAGCTGGTCAGCACGAGCCAGAGATCATTTCAGAGTAATTTTCTGGCTTGTATGTTCCCCACGGTAGAGAGCTGAATAACTCAGGAGCTCCTCCACTACCACTGGCCCTTCTGGGGGAGCTTCACTTGAACTGTTCACATTTACAGGAGAATCTACAGTTATAGTTGCCTGATCTTGTTGTGAAGTCTTCCTTGTGTTCACTGTTTTAAGAGCTGAAGGGGATGAGTCCAGCTAACACCAATCCTGTGCAGTAGATGCCTCTCAGAGAAGCATATCTGTACCTGCAACCGTTTTCCCATATATAATCCCCAATTCTTGACACTTTCAAGTAGTGAATGAAATCTGGATAAACAGAATCTGGGGACATAGACAAGTGAAAAAAAGAAACTCTCTACATTAACAGCCCTACCACTGGCTTAATATCTGAATGGGACAGTGCAAGGAACAGCTCCAAAAGCCAAGAGCTTCTCTTTTACACGGACAGGAGCAGTTACTGCTCTGGGTAACCCTGTTCTTCACCTGCATTGTACCTTCACACATGAATGCTCAGCTGAACAGACGTAAAAATATTTCAGAAAGGCTTTCAAGAGAAAGCTCTTATTAAAAATCCTAAGCTGCACAGTGTGTGGAACAATAACACTGTCTGCCTGAAAATGTCATATCCTTGTCTGAACAGCCCAATACCTTATGTGCTCTGAATAAAGATAGAGATGTAATTGCTTTTCTTGTTACGACTCACTTGTGCATCATAGATTTTTTAATATCCTGCAGAACACATGTATTGTGGGAAGGAAGCAGGTGACAGCAGTAAACATATGTAATGTTATTTTTCTTTATGATAGATATGAGCAGGGAGCTCTAAATGATGCTTTAGGTTTTTAATAATCAACTATGGAATCTTAGGGGGAA